>NW_009224778.1:0-4641 GCF_000690835.1 Fulmarus glacialis
TTTAGGTGAGCGTAAGGGAGAAAAATACCCAGAGAGCATCCTCTGCAGTTCTGCTAATGTAGCGTAGCCTGGCCTGGACCACAGCCTGTCCCACTCTTGGTCTCCACTCCTGAGATGCCCCAGTCGGGACTCCTAGTCCCCCCCCAACCCCTGCCCCACACACAGGTCTAAGCCCTCTCCCACGCCAGGACCCTCCCCTGCACACCTCGGTCCTGCCCTGCACTGCCCGCAGCCTTGCCAGCGCTCATCCAGGGTCACACATCAGCATCGTCACGCCCGGTCACCCCAACCCCCTCCAATCCCAGCCAGGGCAGCGGAGACACTCGGGGCTTTGGCATGCACGGCTGCTGCCAGCACTGGTTCTGTGGCAGGGACCAGGATCAGTGGGCGATGTCGGGAGCAATAAAAATGCCGCAAAAAGTCCTTATGATGTTCTGTAGATACTTGCTATTTGCAATAGCATCTGCAGCTAAATCGCTCTGTGAAACCCTGATCGATCACGCAACATCTTACACAACACAGGGATTGGTTGCAATTGCAATGCACGGGTGCAAGAAAACCAAAGAGGTGCCTCTAAACAGTCTTTTGAAGTCCATACATGAGAAGATCCATTCAGAGGACACGCATAGGGAAACTGCCACCTCAGAGTCACTCAGTCTGCAAGGAGATTTCCCGGATGGGCAAATACTTGCCACAAACAAATGGGTTTTCTCTCACAGGAGACTTGGTCAGCTGGAGCCCTAGGTCTGACCCAGCAACCACGGCTGACATCGGAAAGCAGATGGGAGGTGGCCTGCTGAGCCATCGGAGTTGGAGATCTAAGCCTCTAATTACAGCTTTCCACCTCACTCGGGGACAAGCCCCTCAGATGTGGTCTCCTGCACATGGTGCAGGACGCACAAGAAGGCAAGTCATTGTCTAGAACAAAGATCAGGCACTCGGTTTCCAGAGGGAATCTGATTTTGAGCCCTTTCTCTCAGAAATGTATCGCAAATGGAACATGGATTAATGAGCTCTGTTGGTGACCAAATGCAACTGCTCAACCGGACTTGGAAAAAAAGTGAACCAAGACACACAAATTACAAGACCTTTTGACGACGCTACTAATGAGGGTGTGCAAATCTCCTCGGGTTCCCAGTCATCAGAGATGTGATGAAATTTGGAAACTGCTAAGTAAATACAGTCATTAGATATAAACACACAGAAAAGATGGAATTCAGTATTGTTTGCAAGATTTAAAAAATAATTATATGAAAAAGCTGATAAGGTCTAACACGCACAAAAAGGCTAAACTTGAGGGCATTTTTAATTTAATTATTTTAGGTATTATTGAAGCTTTGATGTATTTCATACCTCCAAATAGCAGGACTTACACTAAGTAGTTGTAATATCTACAGCCTATTCTGGCTACTTGAAATGCAAATTAACAACGTGTTCAAGTCTGATTTAAATTTCACATTCAATAACTCGGGGTTTTTTCCTCCTCTCTGCCCTTTTTTTCTAATTTTGTTGCAAGATTACCCACTAGTTTTCTTTTAAACCTTAAATTACTCTTATGCATTCTCTACATTAGTTCCACACTGAAGCTATTTGTTTGGGATTAGTTATACTTACCTAACTCGAGGGGTGCTGGGAGGATTACTGGGAGTTTGCAAAGGGCTCTGATGGTGAAAAGCACTATCTAAATGCTAAGTATTATGAAGTCAGATGAGCTATTTACTGACCCCAATTGGTAATATCCCCCCCCTCCAAATTGGAGGCAGAAATTGAAAGAGCAGAATCCTTTTTTTGGAGAGACAAATAGTGACAGAAGGCCAAGCCAAGGTCCACAAATAAAAGAAATCCTAAAACATCACTTAAGGTCAAAAAAGAGCTGGGTTTATTCCTGGTATGAATAAGAACCGAGCGAGTGGCAGGACCCAGCGCACGGGCAGGGAGGCCGCAGGGGTGCAGGAGGCAAAACCACACCTTGCGGGATCTCCCTTCCAGCCTTTCGCAGCGCTTCCCCATCATCCATTACGCAAACCAAATACCCAAACAGCTCGTCTGGCAACAACTTGCAGCCTGGCTCTCAAACAGAGAGATAGACAGAGCTCCGCTTCTTTACAAATACGAGTTCTACTGATGCAACGTGACCTTTTGCTGGGCAATGGTATTCTATCGTTTCATCTTGCAGTAGCACTTCGAGGTCCCAAGAGAGACCAGGGTCTTGTTGGGAGAGATTTTCTACACGTACATACAAGCAGACAACTCCCGCTTCAGGGAGCTGGACTCGATGATCCTTATGGGTCCCTTCCAACTCGAGATATTCTATGATTCTATGAAATACTGTCACCATCATAGTCCCACATTGGCTCTGTACAGATACAGATGGCAAAAAGCCACCCCAAACCAACCCACATCTTCAACAAATTCACCATGACTGTATTTATCGAGGTGGGAGGGTTAATGGGAGCACGGCTCCTTCCCTTCCCCAGTGCAGACACTGCACTGCACCTAGAGCTGAATCCCTCCCAGACACGGCCAGGAGAATCCAGACGGAGATGAAGGAATGAGGGAGAGGGGCGCAGGGATGAGGAGAAAATGGGTTGTCTGTACACATGGCAGCTTTCTGGGAAAGCTTTGAGAAGAGCTTTGAGCGAACATGATGAGGGGATGTGGACAGTGCAAGGATCCCTGTTTAGAAGCCTGTTATACAAACGATAAAATTTAAAGTGCCGGGAAGAAACTCAAGAGAGATTCAAGAGGTCAACAGCAAAGCCAAGAAGTGATGAACCAGCACTTTAGGATTGAATACTGGCCCCAAGCCCTCCCATTCCCAGATCCTCAGCTCCCGGCACGGGCAGAGAGGGGACAGGCACCCGAACTCTGCCAGTGAGAGCCTCCACGGGGAGGCACACGCCAGGATAGCCCCGCATCACAGGCCTGAAAAGGAGGATAAAGACAGACCGTTTGGTTTCTTCCTTCATCTTCCTACAGTGATTTTTCCCATTGTCCTGACACTTGGTCATCAAGTTGGACTAAGGGGTTATGAATCACCGACATCTTGCAGTTGGTGTGGCTGTGGCAATTTTGGTGTTGGTTTGCTTGCCAGTGCAAACAAAGAGCTTGAACTGTCTCATCGGGGAAGCGTTTAGATCCATTGAAGATTATTTTCCAATAAGGGCCATAGAAAATTATTTTCCAATAATTGAAGATTATTTTCCAATAAGGGCTAATAAGGTCTTCAGACCTGGCTCAAGACTCTGGCTGCTCTCTGCCAGACGCTTTGGCCAGCCGGCAGAAAGCAGCACCACGTTTTGCAACCCAGCGACCTGCAGGGCTTGTGCTCAGTGCCAAGACCAAAGTGGAGAAACACTGACCAAGAAAGCCATGGCAAAATCATAGAATCATTAAGGTTGGAAAAGTCCTCTAAGATCATTGAGTCCAACCGTCAACCCAACACCACCAGGCTGGTGGTTATCATCTGCTCCGGGGACGAGCCGCTTCACAAAAACCGGACAAACACTGCAGTTGCGTTACACAACCTCCCAAGCAGAGAGATGGCAAAGACAAGCCAGGGGAGAAACTGTCTGCAGTCAAGTGTAACTGCACGGGGAACCAAAAAGCAATGGCCCGAGTGTATTTCGCACTGTCACCCACGGAAGGCTTGCAGGCTCCTGGCTGGAGCTATTCATGCTCAGCAGCGCAGTGGGGGATCCCAGAGAAGATGCGAGGCTGCCGCTGTGCACGTGGGATGAGGCGGGGGGAGCTCACTGCGAGGGACGTGAAGACGCAAATGGGGGAAAAGAATCTCAGAAGTGGAAATTTGTGCAGAAAGAAAACAGGACAACGAGCTTGGCGGGAGGTGATGGGGACATGCAGGAGGAGAGATCAGAGGAAAGTTGTGTGGCCAGCCAGAGGGGTATGATAGCGCGTGAGGAGACAGGCAAAATGGGCAGAGGTCTCGCCCCTCTCAAATGAGCCATTGGACCACGAGGAGGGTAGGGGGACGGTGACTGGGATTAGCTGGTGACTAATGGAGGGCTGTGTGTCCAAAAGCTGGTCCTTTTTCCCCTGTTTCCTTCTCCAGGTATATCAGTTGGCCTAACAAGAGATATTACCTCCCCTAACGAATCACTTCTCACTAAGTATTTCTCCAAAGTGGAATTCAGTAAGAAAAAGAGAGCACAAGCACCAAGAGTGCACCCTCACAAACCCAGCCTCCACCCCATGGCTGGACACTGCCACCCGGACGGGAAACCCTCACCCACAACCGGTGGAAAGAGAGGAGACAGCATCCTCCAGCCCCCGCGCTTCACCCACCAGGGACCAACACGTCTATATCGTTCTTTTCCCCAGCCAAAACTATTCCAAGAATTTGACCTTAACTTTTGTAATAGTTTGGGGGTGACGAACATGGCATTCTTGACGTAGTTAATGTTTGTGAAAAAAACAAATGAAAAAAGAAATAAATAAGCAAACACCCAGCCGCAGACTGCACTCGGTTTCGCTGTGGTTGACATTTACAGCCTACAGTAGCTGTGGTGAGGATGACAAACCGGGGTGGCCAGCGGTGCTGTCGGGGCAGCTGGACAGGGCGCCGTGGGCAGGGCTGCGGGGCCAGCGAGGGGCTGGGTGGGCACCCACCCTGCGGCCACC
>NW_009224779.1:0-2163 GCF_000690835.1 Fulmarus glacialis
CCTCCCCGGCCCTTCCTGGCCCTGGCTCTCCCCTGCGAGGAACGGGGGGCTGCAGTGGACCCCGGCCCTACAGCCCCCGGATGGCCCCCGATAGCCAAAGGGGGCTTTCCCCGGGTGGGAGCATCCAAGTGTTTTTGAAACACCGTCACCTGGCACGTTTTTCTGCGGCTAAAAGCGTGAGCCTGGCTCTGCGCAGCGTAGGCACGTCCCTTTCCCTTTGCTCCTGTCTTCACCTAGAAACTCCCGTAAAGAATTATGATTTACCAGAAAGGAGAAGACAATAGGCAAGGCGCTGGGATCACAGTGCAGCCTCAGTGCAATTTGGAAATTTCTTGGATTTTTGAGTAATATTATTTATGGGATTATTATTGAAAAGAGTAGGCCTGTGTAGTATCATTTTGTGGTAAACCACATTCATTAATCAGCTACTGACTATATCTCTTTATAGAGATGTTTTATGGGAAGCTACCCTTAGCCGTGATGACTTCTGTAAATTACAGGATCCCTGTATGTCCAGCGTCCAGACTGGGCTTCCCAGAGATCTGGGTCGTTGTGTAGGAAAAAGATGGGACCTGCAGTGTCTCCCCGGGGAAGGCACGGGGCGGCCGTGCTGGAGTGGTCACAGTGCTGGTCCAGGTGGGCTGTTGTCACGCCACGCACTGAAGCCAGTGCCAGCTCCTTCAGAGGAGGTTTCAAGATCCTTTCCAGCGGACCATGCTCGTGGATGTAGTCTCCCTGTAGGCCAGCTTCTCTCTTACCTAAAGTTGTTTCATACCTGGAAAATAAATGTCCTGAATGTCTAACATGACTTGTGGAAGGGCTTGAAAGTAGTTTATTTCTTACAGCTCCACATATTTTTGCCATTTATTATCTGTGTCCAACTCATTCCTTTAAACAATAAATCTGTAAGCTCTTGGCCTCAGTTGGCTTCCATGGCACTGAGCCCCACCGATGACTTATGGTGCCCATTTTAAGCCCGTTTTGCCAAGTCCTGAGGATTGCCAGAGGCTGTAGCTGTTGCCACTTGCAGGAGATGTCATTTACAGCTCCCAGTGCTGGTCCCACCAGCCTCTGTCCCCAAACTCTTCTTTAGTGGAAGGGGACCTACCAGCACGTTTGCTCTTACCCTGAATGGCCAGGCTATTCACCAGGTCCTTGTAAAATGGACAAGTTTGTGCTTTGTTTTTCTCCCTCCTTTTTTCACCGCTTCTCATTTTTTGGAGTCATTGTCATCCCTTCAGGTAAATCTCAGCATGATCAGAAGACAATTCGTCTGCTCCATAAATTCCCGGCAGCCCTGTACACCGTTTTCCACAGACCCAGCCGGCTGGGCTGTGTGGAAGCAAGGACCCAAATCTGAACAGATTCTGTTTAGACTAGAGATAATAACCATTTTTTGTGGTGGAGGATGAGACATTTCCGACAGAAATCTGCTCATTTTTTTCACCAGAAATGTTTGCTTGTTTGTTTCCAACCCACAGGAAACAAGGAGGAAAAACACACTGGTTTCCTGGATTAAGCTTTGATTTGAAATGAGGCTTTATGAGACCTTACTATTTCCATTTTTAATCACCCTTGGCGAACTCATTTACTATAAATTTGAAACTATCTGAGATCATGTAAACAAAACCAGCCCAAGCCTGTAGCCCCAAGCAATCATGACTGCCCTCGCTCTGATCCCTTGCAGGGGAAAGCGCTGGAGCACGAGGCTGCCATCCGTGTTCCTCGCTGTAAACTCGGGTACGGCTCTCCTGGCCTGCAGACCTGAATGCCGTTTGCAGTCGTGGTTTAGCAGGGCCCGTACACCGACACGGGCTGAGTGTGAGCTGCATGGAGGGGCTGCTGCGGCCAGGAAACCTGCTGCAGTTGCAGGGTCCAAACGATTTTCATGCTAAATGCTCAGTGTAGCAAAGCCTAAGCAGGAAGAGCAGCTTTGGGAGTCCGTGCCAGTGTGTTCAAAGGGTAATGGGGGTGGAGGAGGAGACACTCGTGGGGCCGTCTCCATGGGGGATGCCGGGGGTGCCTGCGGTCTTGGGTGGCTGCTGAGACCTTGCAGCCTTGCCTTCCTGGGCCGGACCCGCTTCGCTTGCATTGCCTTTTGGGAGGGACGGGGCTGGCTCTGAAGGGCAGGTCTGGGCAGCCTTTGGGGAGCGGGGTTGTGTT
>NW_009224780.1:0-4252 GCF_000690835.1 Fulmarus glacialis
TGGTCAGGCCTTGGAACAGGCTGCCCAGCATCTGGGTGAAACCTTCAGGGCTTTGGTGTTCGTGTGTCCTGTTTCCCTCCAGTGTCACAGAGAGGGATGTGGGTGACTGAGACGTGTATTTTCTAGGTGACTGGTGGCGAACCCCATTCTGAGTATCATTGCACTGTGCCCTGTATCCAACTTTCTCCTTTCATCCTGTTTCTTCCCCCTTTTGTGAGACAATGGCAAGACTCTGCAACATTTAGGTCATGAAGCTGAAATGGATCCAGTGGTCTTCTGAGGGGTTGGCAGGCTATGTTGAAGGGTGGGATTAGCAGTATATGAGGATGGAAGCATATGTAAGGGCTTTCCAGATCAAGTATCTGCAAAGTTTCTCAAAGCTGCTGATTCAGATGTTGCTAATGACATGTTTGAAATTAGCAGGGGAAGCATTTTACTGCTTTGAATGACAAGCAATGCCAGAAAGCCTCTGTCACTAGCTCTACTCACTGCTTTTTTTGTCTTTTTTTAAAATAAAAGATGTGACTAAAAAAAGCTTAATGGCAGGGAGAAGGGATATTTGCAAAAGGCACAAAACAGTCACTGATTTCCAAAGCCTAAGGGAAATTATTGAGTGTTGAACATGACTTTTTGCTACAGAATTTGGTTTCCCTCATCTGTTGAGGTGACAGGCACCCAATCCTCACCATCTGGAGAGTGACGGGGGTCAGCTCTCAGACTAAGACCCCCAATTTAGATGTCTAAATGTGCGTCCCTGTGTGTGTTGAGTGTCTATGTTTGCATGATAGTCAACAAGGAAAGATCTTCAAATTCAGTTGTCTACACTTAAGCACTAAGTGCTGTGTGAGATGCCTGTAAGTATCCATGTGGACCCCAGATGCTGTTCCAGAAGAGCATGGGTCTCATTGACATCTGCCAGTCTTGTGCTAATATTGTAGGTTGTAATACCTCTCCAGTGATGCCAGGGGTCTAAGTGTAGGCAAAAAAATTGGACTCTCTAACTGCAGTCAGTAGAGCTCTATAGAACAGTCCACAAAAAAAAAAAAAAAAGGAAAAAGGAAAAGGGTGGGAGTAGACCCATGTCTCAGAAGCCAGCTGAGCTCTTTGGGTGCCCCATAGATGTACTGATGAAAGACACTGCTTCTCCATGTCATGCCCAGTTTATCTACAGTATTCATAGCCACAGGACATCCAGGAGGCCACAGACAAAATGTGCCCCAAATCTGCTGTTGACATTAACAGAAAAAACGTTCTCCAAATCCTATGCTGCAGCCACATGCTGAGAATGCCCAACAGCTGCAGGCTCTTGGAGGACTATAAATGGGGACAAGAACACTCTTTGCTTGCCAGCTTTCATAAACTGTCCTTAAGCATCTACTATGGGCCAGCAATGGTTAAACATGGGCTACAAGGGGACTACATCTGACCCTGTGTGTTTTCGTGTGAAGTATTATTATGTTGCTGTTATAAACCAGCAGACTTTCCCAGCAGACTCTAGGCATAATCTGTTATCAGCAGCGCTACACTAAAAGGTCCTACAGCATTTACAGGAACGCACCGGACCTAACCTGTAGGCATGAAATGAGGACTGCATGACAGGCTTGCCTGCGAGAATGAAGAACACATCTCAATGATGCATTTTTTTTTTATTCCTACGCATATTTTAAAACATCTGCCCACCTTTCATGATGCAAATGTATGACACTTTGATGGCGTTTCATCTGTATAACTCAGTATACACTGTGTAAACATGTTTTGAGCCATCAGTTTGAGGCTACACAAAGTTGTTGGCTTTTAAAAGGACCCCAAGGAGCTCCCAGAACAAAGGCCAGGCATAGAAGATTTTTGGTTTGAACAATGGAGTTTAGATAAAGCAGCCCTGCAACATGCTGTGCCTTTCCCATTGTGTTTGGTATGTGATGGATTCTCGAGGCCTCTCTGATTTCTCTAGAAGCAGTAAAACCACCATGATATAAACAAGCAGTAGTGGATGAAGACAGGATTGGTGGGCTGAGGTTAGATCTTAGGACGGTCCATCTTGCTAGGCTGGTGGTTTCCAAGCTGAGCTAACCTCCCAAGTTGTTGGCTCATATTCTCCTTCCCCATGATTTCAGTAGATGTAGGTCACATTTACTCTTAAGCTCACCCTTGAAAACAGGATGGGTTTGACCTGCTTTAAAAAAAGATGTGTTTGGCATTAGTGTTGTTTCTGGGGAGATGGGAATGAAGGAAATTTCTGCTTTTTGAGCAAAATAGGTCATTACTCCTGCCAGCGTCTGAAAAGGTGACCAGAAAAATGACCATGCTGAAGGTGCTGCTATTGGCTGGCTGTGTGAAAGGGAAGGGGTCCGTGACCAAAGGGCTACTATTTTTGGAGACAAATTGCCTAGAAAGCTGCATACTAATGCCAGGGGCACATCAGGACTTTTATCCACATTTTATCCAAAGATTGAGGAGCTCCAAGAAGACAGGTTGCCCCGACTCCTGATTTTAAGAGACCCTTAAGAAAGCTGCAAGGAGAATGGCCAATCTGGGCCAGACCAAAGGTCTTTTTAGCCCTGCTCCCTGTCTCCTGCACGCCCAGGAACCGATGCTTAGGGAAGAGTGTAAGAATAGAACAAATACAGAATAAATATACGTATATATATACATCTATGTGTCTATCACCTAGCGGTTATGTAGCAATGCTGTATACCCTCTCCCAACGTTCAGCAGCTTGTGGTTCAGCGATGTGAAACACACAGCAGACAGATAAAGAGCTGGGGTTTAACCCAGCCTTCCTCAAAGAGTGAACACCAGCCAATCCATTCCCCTTCCCTCCCTTGTCCTACTGCCTCTCTTTAAACACCGGATGGAAAATAAATGAAGAAGAGCTGCCTGGTCAGGGTGCTGGGGTGGAAAGCCACAGATCTCTCAGCTTATCTGTTCAGAAGAAGATCCAGGGTACAATTGGGATGGGGGATGCCCACGCACGTCTCCTGGGGAAGGAGTGGAAGAACAAGAGTTTCCACCATCTCTGCTGCACTGGTGAAGGGTTATCTTAAAAGCAGAATATGAGAGAATATATATAGACTGTGGTGTAGCGGTGGCTTTCAGCACTGCCTGAAGGCACAAAGAAAACTGTCTTATCTTCCCATGACGTGCTGCTAAGACACCTTTCCACAAAACTTCTTCCTACCCCTTGCTAAACTGTTGTCTTCTTCAGACCGTGTCCGAGACACGGCTGTTCACAGCCAGATTAGTGTTATCTGCAAGGTTTCTTGAGGAAACACACTTCGATAGCTAGCTGCAGCCTACCTGCTCTCCTGGCTGAAGAGAGGACATCAATCTTCAGGGCTGTCAGTCCAGCGTCCTTCAGCAGTGCTAATTTTCCCTTAGAAAACAGCCCAAGAGCAATTGCTCACTGGGCAGTTACGAGCTGTTAATTCTCCTGGCTCTGATGGCTTTAGCATACTTTGCTAATTTCAGAAAGCGGTTTCCGTGCTGCTCTGTGTGAAATAATCCTATTTATATGTTTCAGGAAAAGGTAGCGAAAGACACAAACTTGCTCTGGGGCCCTCTGTTTGCTGCTTTGGTAAATCTTATAATTATCCCACAGTGGCTAAAATGAGAAAACTACACACCTAAACAAACATACATGGACATATATATATGTGTGTGTGCGCATGGACGTGGGTGGTTTTTTTAGGTGTGTGTATCTGTACATATAGCTATCTATAGATATGGGCCTATTTCTAGAGATAGCAATGCAGATAGATATATATAGTCACAGACAGACATTTTTTTCCTAATGCTTTCTAATGCATAGTTTCTTAAAAGTTCCTCTGGTTACATCTGCTCAGATGCTGTCCTACTCGGAGTCAGCCCACGATCTCCTTTCGAAATGTTGGTTAAATGCAGCTGTTACTGGTGACGCAAAGATGCTGTTCCCCAGGGGGGGAAATAATAATAGAAAACAATTTCTCTCTAAAGACGACTAGTCTATCTTGCCAAATTCCCTGATTCTGACATCTCTTGACATATTTACTTCAAGAAAAAAATCAAAGGAAGGTTTATTAATACCAGTGCTTCAGAGCCACGCTTGGGTGTGAAAGGCAAGAGGCCTTCCTTGCTTTCTGAAAGTCATCACCCAACTGAGGAAAAAAAGAAGGTCATTCCTTTTCTCTTCTATTTCCAGAGTGCTTTTCCTATCAGAAGGCCCAAGAGACCCGCAGTGGCTGTATATGCGTTGCTTCACTTGTCATTAAAATGC
>NW_009224781.1:0-4126 GCF_000690835.1 Fulmarus glacialis
GGTTAGCGCACAGAGCATTTGCGAGCCAGCCCCCGCAACAGCGCCGAGGAGGGGCAGGCAGGTGAGGAGGATAGACCCCGAAACCCTCTAGAGAGCCCGTGACCCCTTACAGCATCAGCAGGGGAAATTCCAGAGCCAAATCCTCCTCCCCAGCTCTGTGCCCCAGTTTATCAAGGCACTCTGGAAGTGGTGGGCTGTGCTTGTTAGTAATTTATGACAGGAGTGTCTTAAGGCAACCAGGTGAAGTTAGCTAACATTGCACTAATCAAAATAGTTTTGCTTTGAACAGCAGCAAATGGGCTGAAAATACAGCAGGTTTGAAGTGGAAAGGCTGAAGATGGGCACCCTCAGTTGATGCAAGTTTCTTCCTGTAACTCATGAAGACACACTCCAGACTACAAAAAGAAGAAAAAAGTTGGACAAAGGACAGTATCCCATAGCCCCTCACCATAACAATCCTGCATTTTAAGAATTTCAGATACTAGAGATAGATAAAGAGGGATTTAAGAGTTTCCTGTGTTGGCTTTCCTAGTTTTGGTTTTCCTTTGTGCTTGCACACCAATAGTTCTCACCCAGGACTATGTATCAGTTGCCACTGGTTACTGCAGTGTTTGTTACTGTATTACAGCACAAATGTAAACTTTGTCCTCCCATGAAATACTTGTGGATTACCTGAGAATTCAAATCAAAGACTGAACCCATATGTTCCTGGCTTGCTATCCTGACCCAACATTAGTATCATTTCACCCAGCAGCAAAGCCTCTACTTGAAAAAGCCTACCTACTATGGCAGTGCACTTGGAACTGCCACACTGAAAAGAATTCACCTAGCAAGAAGCTGGGGCTTGATGAAAAACAGTAGTCAGACAAGGGAGGCATACAGTATTTCTCCTTATACTTCTGCAACATGCAGCTGTAGAAACCAGGAACAACCTCCATTTTTTAAGTCCTTGCTATTTTCATTTTCTCCTGTTTCACTCTGCACAGGTGTTTGAGATTCAGCTACTAGAGCTCCCACAGTGCTCATAGTTTACCACTCATCACAGGCAACAGTTGTTAAAGCAGTCACTGCTATTTCAAATTAATGTTGTATATACTTTCATTTGAGTATCCTGGCTTTATTTAAACTGTACCAATCAGTTAACACCATCTATTCCAACTTTATGAGAAATCCCCATTTTGGTGAAACTTACCAATAATGATGATGATGATAATGAGAACAACAGCTATCAATATTGCCCACATCTGTGAAAAAAGCCATACAACACTTACTACAAACCATGCAGCAGCCTTCACTGGCCTTTAGGGTACAGGAAAGCAGCCCCTGCAAGGTGCTTTTGCACTGTGTGCTAGATCTAACACAGCAAGTAAAACTTCCTCAGTAAGCCAGCTTGATTCACCATCACCACTTGGGGGTAGTTAGCTGTGCACACAGGCAAAGCAGACCAACAGGTTCTTTTCCACTGTGCCTCCATGCAAAGCCTGTCTCAGGTGACTACACAAGCAGGAGTAAAGAACTATTAAACATCATTTCTACTCTTATACCCTGTACCCCATCTTTCACTGTCTGTGTTGCTCACCAAAGAAGATTCCAACCTTTGCCAACAGCTACAAGTACAGGAGTCTGAGTGAGCTCCTTCTGCTTTCTAATGCCTCCTGCACATTAACTCAATCTATGCATTTTTGACCTTTTTCTTCTTGTTCCCCAAAGCCTCAGATTACTGAGGTGTTTCCCTCTGGCCATTACCATCTTAGACAAGATCTTGCATCAAGCAGCAAGGCTGGTAATCCAGCTTTTGGTTACTTTATCTAACCACTATGCCATGTTTTAAAAAGAGATGCTGTAACTTAAATAATGGGCTAAAGTCACTTTTACTTCTGTCTTTTGAGATGTCGATTGTAATAGTGTCAACTGAAATACCGCATAGTGTAAGTACACGAGCCATGGTTACCTTACAGTTCTTCCACCAATACTTTCTTTTCAGCTTGGCTGCACTGGTCTCAAACTGGGAAGCTCCTGCTTGCAGTGCATCAGCACGGTCATCCAACTCTGACAGCTTTTGATCTCGCTCCAATACCTTGTCCACATTCACTCTCATGATGTCAACAACCTGCATCCGTTTAATGTTTACAGTAAGTTATCAGTTGTACCACCCACTGTGGAACTTAATTGTAGGCAACAGATAGCAACACATGGTACTCTTAATGTTCTCTTCTCAGAAGTAGTAGCTATTGCCTTTAGTATATCCAGTCATAAGCTTAAACAAAACCATGAAATTCACTGTGGCTGGAAGCCCCCCATACCTACTTTAAAATGTCAGTAGTGCTGGCATTCCCTTAAACCTGGAAAATAATTCCTGACTCCTGATTCAGAAGAAGTTGAAGCATATAAACATGATAGTAAACCACATGTCAAAAAATACTGTCGGTAGTCAGCCTGGCTTTTGGACTCCCCAGAAATCTGGACAGGTCATATTTGGTGGTCAGCCTTCATTGCTAATGATGAGAGAAAAGCTTGTTCTCTGTAAGAACAAAAGGTTTTTCTATTTACTTATGCCAAATTCTCAAGCACCGAATTTGCAGCTAATATTTGGACACTGGTAACTTCTCTCTACTTCCCCACTCCAGCTGAATGAATTTTTTTTTTTTTTTCAACCTTTGCAAGAGTTAATGTGACACAAGTATAATAAAGCAAGCTGAATGATACTAGGCTTCCCCTTCATATAATGACGGCAAAACTGCTTTGGCCAAAATATCCCTTCTAGTTATATAGGTTTCCTGAAGGAAAATGATTACGCTGCTATCAGACTAGACTTTTACCTCATCTACTTGATGTTGAGTCTGCTGAAGACGACGATTACTGCCAGCAGCCACATTTGAGCTTCCAGGGATACTGGCTGACCTGCAGTAAAGAAAATCGTCATTATCCTGTTTAGCTTTTGATAGGTTGTGGTTTTGGTTTTAAGTGGATATGCTTGGAGTACACAAATCATCTGACATTCCTGAAAACAGGGAACTTGTATCCTTGGAGTAAATACGGGGCAGTTTCCTACCGGAGAAGTGGTGTTTTAACAGCTGAGAATAGGTGTAAGTCACACAGTGTCCCAACATCTTGCCAAGGAATTGCTTGATGTGCTAAAAGACAGTAGTGGCTTGCTAATACTATAGTTTACAATAAGGCATATGACAACTCCTACAATGGTTCACAAGGCTCAAACATTCAAGAGTTTGGGCTCAGGGGGGTTCTTATTTTCCAGTATGAACAAAAATACTACGCTTCAAGCTACAGCTGTTTACAAAAAAATTAAATACAGAAACTTAATAGTTATTCTAACTATGTGCTCTTCCAGTGGTTGCCTCTGCCTCTATTCTTTTGAACCAGAGCTCAACAGAAAGCACAAGAAGGAAAAAGCATTCAGCATATACAGCAATTTACCTCTGGTCAGCTTTGAATTCATAACCTCAGGCAGTCGAGTTGTTTTACCAGCTGCAACACCCTGCATCTTTATAATGGATACAAGAGCCTCTGTACATACTTCTCATACCTTTTTCACTGCTTTACAAGTTTTTGTTGCATTTCTCTAGAACTATCCGTACTCAATTTGCTTTCCCATGTTTTCATTTCTTCTGCATCAGAAACAAGTACTGTTTGTGCATCCTGATACTCAAAAGAGCTGAAGCTGAGTATTGACTGCATTGACACATTTGCACATTGACTTCTAACTTACATTTAGCAAGAACAAACATATACACACATAATGAGCAAACCAGGAAACCTGTAACAAGGCTCAAGTGCAGTCCGTGTATACAGTAAAACTGCTCCTCTGTTTTGACACTTAAGTCACCCTTTCATGTTGTTTCAGTGCTGGTCCCAGACTGAAGAGTCTTGGAAGCAAAACCTCTTCCTGAGAGCAGAGGTTCCAACGACAACAACAAACCAGTCCCTGAGAGCTCTCTCAGTGCCCTGGCTACGCGGGCAGTGCTTTCAGAGACGCCTGGGGCTGGCAGAGAGGCTACCAGAGCGCCGCCAGGACAGGACAGCCCGCCCGAGCAGAAGCCAAACGTCCTGCTACCCGGCCCGAACAGCGGCTCAGGGCGTGCGGCCCAAGGGACGGCGAGGCTCGGCC
>NW_009224782.1:0-2245 GCF_000690835.1 Fulmarus glacialis
AGAGTTCATGGAAAGAAGAAGGGAAAAGTTAGATCTCAGACATCAGAATTGTGAAAATAAATAAGAAGAAACCTGAGGCTAGAACAGAGGAAAAAAATCAAGAAAAGGCAAAATAATCAATTAGTTGAAAGAAGATTGGGATCAGATTCAGAAAACCCCAGGCAGGAGTCTGAGTTCCCGTTACAGGTCATGTAAGTCTTATCAGTACAGCAACGGTTTCAGTTGCTTGAAGATAGAATTGTAATTTAGGTGATGTTATATAGCCCGTCTTTCCTTCTTCTCTAGGCAACATGACTTGTACTCCATGTTCTGTATTTATGTTAGGTTGAATGTCATCCCTAAAGTTAGGCAAGCCAAATTCTGCCATTCTTGTATCAAGAAATGAAATAAATGTATTTTGAAGGAAAAGAGTGTTGTTTTGGAAACTCTTAAACTTTAAGCTTATTGGAAAATTTATGGTCAGAAATAGAGTTAAAAGAGAGGTTGTGTTTTCCAAGAATGTGCTAAAATTTGGCCTGGTACTGAGCATACCTCATTTCTCTGCATCAGTGTGGTGGGTTGACCCTGGCTACCAGCCAAGCACCAGCACAGATGCTCGCTCCCTCCTCCTCCATCAGGACAGGGGGAGAAAACAGGAGGAACTGGAGGGAGAAAACTCATGGGTCAAAATAAAGACCAAGAAATTGCTTACCGATTGCTGTCATGGGCAAAAGAGATTAGACTTGGGGAATTTAACTTAATTCACTGCCAACTGGCAGAAATATTCAATTACTGGTTTGGGTATTGAGAAATGAAAAAAAGACAAACATTTCAATCACCTTTCACCCTTTCCCAGGCTTAACTTCACACCCAGGCTCAACTCCACTCCAGACACCTCTCCCTCACCTTCCTATCACCAAAGGTTACACTCAGTCTCTCCAGTGAGGCAACAAGCCGTGCAGGGGGTTGGGGTCAGGACACAATGGTTTCTCTTTGCCACTCCTTCCTTCTCACTCTTTTCTTATGCTCCAGTGTGGGTCCTCCATGAGCTGCATTCCCTTCAGAGATATACCTGCTCCAGTGTGGGCTTATCCACTGGCTGCAATCCCTTCAGGGGGGTGCCTGCTCATGGAGCTCCTCCTCCTCTGATCTTCTGTTGTTTCTCAGTCTTTTGTTCCATCCTCTTTCTGGCATTTTCTGCCCTTTCACTAAGATGCCACAAACTCCTCTGACTGGCTCAGCTTTGGTGTGCGGTGGGTCCATTGCGGAGCTGGCTGGAACCGTGTCCCGCACAGGGCAGCCCTGGACCTCTTCCCCTAGAGTCCACACCTACAGCCCTCCCCCCCCACTACCAAAACCTACACCCAATACAACCACACCCATGAAATAAAATGGAAACAACTTTCTGCATTTTGCCAAGTCCATAGGAAGTTCCTATAGCACCTTTGAAGTCAAGCTGGTCCATCAGGAAAGCAGCTGCTATGAAAAGCAGCTGTCTTCAGAAGGATGGGACAGGGAATGTATCATAGTCCTCTTGCAAAAGTACTGAATGTGAAATGTATCTGGTTTGCTTGCCATGGATGCTCAAGGTGCACTGAGAATACAGATAATTTCCCAAAACAGAAGTGAGCATAGGAGAAGACTGTCAAGGACCAGTGACTAACTTCAGGCCAGCACTCTTAAAAATACCCTCATAGCCTTTGGGGAGTTAGTGAACTTGGCCAACAGGGACAGTATTTGCAGGTTGGGAATCAATTCTCAGCTGGAAGCCAACTGATAGCCCAGAAAACACATCAAAGTGGCCTACTGTTGTGTGTGTCTGCGTGTTATGTCAGCAGCACAGTGTAGGTTCACAGTATTCCTGCTTACCGATCGTAGCACATATGGGATTTATTTGCAGGAGCTGTGCCACTTCCTATCCTCTGCTGTTATTCTCGGTTAGCTGCCTGAAAAACATAAATGTCAGTTTAGCTCTCTGGAACTGGAGCAACCTTTAGCTCAGGCTCACAAAAAACAATGAGCGGAGGCGCAACGTGACCAATCTGAGGGGCAGCTTGGGTTATCCTCCTTGAGCTGCGATGGATGCTTCTCCTGGAAGTGATAGAGTATGCTGATGCTGTCAGGCATGGAATGGGCACTAGCATGCCCAGAAACTGTGATGCTCAAGTTCAGAAACCCCCAATTACAATCCCTTGACTGTAACTCCATGGAGTTAATCAATTTGAAGGTGCTTGAGACTGGTTAACGGGAGAGGTCCCGGACAACT
>NW_009224783.1:0-4216 GCF_000690835.1 Fulmarus glacialis
TGGAAGTCCATGGTAGCGGTTTTGCTAGCTCCCCTCCTTACTTCTATCTGCCCAGAAGCAGAACTTGGGAGGCTAAGATATGCATGGTTTCTCAGTTATTTTTAAAAAAGAATAGTAAAACAATTTCTGCTAAGTTTCTCCTGCTCTTATCTCCTCTCACCTGCTACCTCAGCCCAGGAAGCAGGAGAAAAGAACAACTCCCCCGTGCTTCTTCTCCCATACAGGACAGCATACTCTGGGGGAATGGCAGAAGTGGTGCTGTTTGCACTGTATGCACAAATAAGGCAGGCATGAGGGTTCTCAGTAAGAAGCACCCACCCTTGCCTGCCTCTTTTTTACCTCCGATTCCCCAGCCTTTCCCAGCTCAATTCCCCTTTCACAGCTGAGATACAATGGGTGGTAGGATGCCCTCACATGCTGCTTCTCAACGTTCCCTGCTCCTACCATGACAGACCTCGCTCTGAGTGTCTGTAGAAATGAAATGGAAGAGACTGGGGGAGCAGAGGCCAGGTAATAAGCACCTGGGCAGGCTAACTGCCTCATGTAACAACTGCATCTATGACACCTAGACTGGCATGAAGCCTCCAGACTGCTGAGCACAGAACTCGGGGAACATCTAACCCCTTCTTTAATCTTCTACTATGCTGGCATCTGATTCCAGCTGCTAAAAGTAAAGCAGAAGCCCGGCAAACTACTGCAGGATCACCTGTGCCTGAGTCTCCCTCCCAGCCCCTCTTCTCCCTCCTCTTACCATGCTCATTCCAAAACAACTGGCATGAAACCATTCAGATTAAGAACGGTGGAACAGAAACGTCTCTTTCACTCAACTTCTTCCTTCCCTCCCTCCTACTGTACTGCATCTCACTCCGTAGTCTTAGACTAGACATAGTAAACAGAATAAGCACTATGGAAATAAAGCACCCCTTACATTACCCTACTCTTCTCTGACTGTGCTTTGTCTAACAGGGTTGCTAGGATTTCCTTACATGATCTTTAAGGAGCTTTTTGAAAAGACAAAGGCACAGATGCAAAGGAATCCACCAAACGAATCCAGGTCTTTTTTTTTTTCTTTTTTTGGTGACACCTATGAGCTTGTTTGGCTTGCAAATTCCTAACTGAAGAGGCTTATCAATGTAGCTGCAGGGAAATGGAAATCATCCTCTGTAATACTATCAGCAAATTACCTTTGTCCTGCGGCTGATTTACCTTTTGTAAGCCTGGCTAGAGCCAGAAACACACACTAGACTCTTACAAGCTTTCTTCTGCATCTCTCTGTGCCTTACAACATTGCATTATTACATTTAGCCATTTCACATGGTAACATTTTACTGAGGAGTCTCTTCTGATACTCACAGGCAATCACCTTTTGTCACATCATCAATTTTAGTTACACTTCCAATTTAAAATAAGCCCAGAAACTACAACATCCTTCTGAGGCAGTCAATACAGCAAATAGATACATAGACTATATATATAGTGTGTGTCCGTATATACATACACACATACGATCTATTATCATTTTTAAATACTAAATTTGTGTTTTTTCACTACTTAATACAAAAGGTTTTCAATCAGAGGCACTCACTGTCTAAACAGACAGACAAAACTCAAGAACTTAAACAAAGACTCTATCTTACCCTGTGTTTTTACAAAACGTTTAACCTTTTACTTAGATAAACTAGTGCCAGGGCCTCACAAAGAAAGTAAGTGTTCAAGAGGGAATGGAGAAAGGGCGATTGCCTTCTGCAAAAGGATTGAGAAGGAATTCCAAGCATGAAGATAAAAATCAAAAGAAAATGGAAAAAAGTAGGAAGCCAGAATTTATTCAATATGTGTTTCAGTGAACTTTCTCTGATTTCCTGTAATGTACCTTAACTGCAATAATGTTTATTTGCTAAAATACATAGTCCAAGTCTCTAATCCATGAACCTCCACAACTAACGTTTGCAAGCTACAGGGCCCAAAATAAAATATGCATTAACATGCTAAAACTGCAAGTGAACCCACTGAAACTAGTGCATACATATTACCTACGTAGATCAAATAAATTTAAAATTTATTTTAAATTTACAATTTGGTCATCACTGACTCAAAATGACCTATGTGCCACCTAGGCATACTTGCCTCTGGCAGCATGCACACATAAATCTGTTCAAGCACTGACAGGACTGTTAGCTGAGGCCTCAGAAACCCAAAACCTGGGTCCTCAAAACATGGATTTCCATATTTATCTCATCAAGCAGTTCAATGTCCCTGGCAGACTCTGAGGACAGTCTCTTTTAAGAGATAAGTCGTTGAAATACTCTTGCCAGGATATGATAGACCAAGGCAAACCACTAACGCCCACAGCAAGCTTAGCCTGACAACGAGGTTGTCACTTTTAAAATACATTTGGCACTAATGCACCAAAAATTTCCCATCATCCAACTGCACGCCCTGACTCATGATAACTAGGAGACTGAGATGACCCTGGATACTACATGACACTTAGGCTGGTATAAAAGCAAACAAATGTACTGGCTCTTTCATCAGCAGTTCACGCCAGGCTATGATTTACACAGGCTGATCTGGCACACATTTATGTTCTTGTAAGGGCTTTCTGTGGTAGTTTTAATTAAGTCACGTAACCTCCTCCCATCTATAAAAAGAGAATGATGGTATTAATGTAACGATACAGTAGCACAGTCAGTTCTGACAATTAATTTTTAAATATATATTCAGAATAGAGAGTTTATTCTGCTTTATTCAGGCAGAACTTTGTTAAAACAGCAAAAATGTTATCTAAAGACAGGAAGACCTGGTGCAAAAATGTAATTGCCAAATACAGCAATTTAATAAACAGAAATCAGTAGTTAAGAACTATTAGAAGACTGGATTTACTACACATATACTCATATTATACAGCATAAGATCAACTAGCTAAAGTTACCAACATTTACATACAGCTTTAAAAGTTAGAAGCTCATTAAAAACATCTATCAGAAATGTTGAACAAGCTCTCTGAGCATAATTTTATTTATCTATCTCCTTCTAGTGGCAGAACATGAAATCAAATACTCAAAAACTTATTTTTGTTATTTTCTAAAACCATTAAATACAGCAGCCCACCCTAAGCAAAAGATACAGACTATTATTTTAGAATATCTGATAATTAACACTTGTAATATACCAAACATCTATTCCACAGCTATTATCCCCTGCAGTCAAAATTCAAGCCTTTGCAATTTGCCTAAAACATACTAACATACCCCAGCATGTTTTTCTGTATTCAGAACTAATCTAAATTTAAAGGCTGTTCTTACCACAGCAGTATGCAATATTCTAAAACAAGCTCTAAGAAAAGAATAATTAAAAACATGAAGCTTAACAAAAAATGACATGAAGCCTAATGCTGGCTTCCCAAAGAAAAATCCTACTAAACTTACTTGATATGTTTAAAATCAGTGATTTTTCTAGGAAAAGGAGAAACACATATCTGGACACTGTTAAACACTTGATATGGTGCTATACTGACATTTATGTTTATCTTATATAAGATGGAGGTTAAGTAGAAGCTGGAAGAAAATCTACAGTGAACTCCCATGGGATCAGTTTTTATTTAACATTTTAATTAATGACTTTGACACAATGAGCAGGAAGACACTTTTGGCACAAAATCAGAAACATAGCATACAGAAGGAAAACAAGGGAGAATTACATCACAAAAAACATCCTGCACTTATAAAGAAGTCACGTTATCTCAGAAATCCTTATAAGGTGGAAATCAGACAGGAGAGTATTCAAACCTGACAAGATAACCAGAAAGCATCAGGCACAGGCCATGAAAATAGCAAATACAATTTAACCATGCACAAAGCAAAACATTTCCCTTTCTTCCACTGAAGAAGAGTGTGGCAGGATTTAATCTGCAATGGTGCATACAAGGCTAGCACATAAGAAGGGAGATGACCAGAACAGGTGCAGAGGTGGGCTCTTAGGATGAAGAGGGAAACCAGGACTCTGCCTAGCAGTGATGATGCGCCTTGTTCAACCTGGAAAACGAGGACTGAGCAACGGGGCGTGACTCCACTCTGGCAAACTGCCGGGGCTGTGGAAAACTTCGGAGGTGGAAAGCTTCGGGGACACGAAGCCCGTTTGAAAGAGAGCTGCTCAGGCCCTGGAAGGCGCTTCCTGACCCAGCCGCCCCGCCCCAGCCTAGCCCTCCCGGTGAGCCCTC
>NW_009224784.1:0-2363 GCF_000690835.1 Fulmarus glacialis
AATGCAATTGCTCACCACCCGCCCTGACCAATACCCAAGTAGCAATCGCTACTTCCTGGAACATGCCTACCATTCATATATTGAGCATGACGTCATATGGTATGGAATACCCCATTGGCCAGCTGGGCTAGCTGTCCTGGCTGTGCTTCCTCCCAACGCTTGTTTTGTTTTGAGCTGAATGTCCTTGGCTAGCAGGGTACTTAGCAACAACTGAAAACATCAGTGTTATCAACATTCTTCTCATACTAAATCCAAAACACAGCACTAGGAAGAAATTTAACTCTATCCCAGCCGAAACCAGGACATTGGCATATCATTATTTAACTAAGTGGTTAGTTCCCAACGGAAAGGTCTTTTCAGCTTATCTTTGAAAGACAGGGCTTTATTGTGCTCTGGCTCTCTGATAAATTCTCCAGTTTGCCCTCTGTTGAAGAGAGATCTGTTCCATAATTTACAGCTTCTTACTCTTGAATTTTTATGCTCCGAGGACTAAAACCTTTAAATGTGGTGCATCCAAAGAAAGTTAATCTAAGAATAACTGACTCAAAAAATATGCTTATTAAATGTATTTAGTAAGATGACAGATTCTCCATGTTCTTGCCAATCTGAAATGCTGAGATCTACATCTCCCTCCCTCCTTGCTTGCACTAAGTAAGGATTTACTCCTGGAATTCAAAGTTGCCTCCGTTGTTAAATCTGATAGGTTCCAGCTAAAAATCGACATCAAATGAATATATCTCCACACTGTAAAAGCACGCAACTCATCTCTTTTGCCTAAGGGAGAGTAACACAGAAGGCAAAGCTCTTGCTGTTGCCAAGAAGCCTCCAGTCCAAGCTCTTCAGAAATCTGACTTAGTAAAGAAATTTTTTCTCTTTTGTTTACAAGTTACAAATTTACTTTTTGATAATAGATTCAAGCCTGAATAATGTAACAGGAACTGTTACATTAAAAGCCCTATATCCATGCTTAAAGCAATTGTTACTGAAATCCCAAACCACCCGAGCAAATCCACTTCAGATTTGGCTCTTTGTACTTTATCCTTTTGAGAACAGAAACCAAGTTTAGAGTCAAAAGTTAATTTCTTATCATGGACCATGCAAAAAAGAGCATAACACACAAACATATTCTGTGCTACCTCAGTAGCTGTGGAATAGCTTCCTATAGGGAAAGTGCTAAGAAAAACCGAATTAAGCTCTCGCATCACATCTAATGATTATCCATGAACAGTGAAATCAAACTGAATCAGAAAATGCAAAGTACATTTATGGGTGCTACTGTCTTTTTCCCTTGTGAAATAGGAATGGACTAATACGGTTGTGGGGCAAACTTAAAATTAAAAATAGCAGTTCCTACTCTGATAGTTAGATGTTTAAATGTGTATTTAAAGGATACATTTTGATTGCTTAAAGCAAAATTAATTCTAAATACAGAAGTTCAGGAACTATCTGTTTGATAAATCTTTTTAAAAGTCCAGTATGAATACAAGGTTCAGAATGATTTATTAAGCACACTAAGCTGGAGTCATGCATAAGCAATGAAGAAAGGCATGCTGTAGCTCTGTTCTGGCTTTGCAAATTCTGCTGCTGGTTTTAATGTTGATAACTTTTAAAGCTATTCTCCAGTTATGTTTCTCTCTTCCTTTACTGATCTATCTCATGCAAATGTTGGTCCATCTGTGATATGCCATATGCTCTTCTTAACAATATTATTATTTAAATTTGGGATTATTTAAAAAACATTTCTTGAAATACTCTCTCCTTGCACTCCAAAGAATCTTCTTTTAGATTTTATAGATTCCACCAGTGTTTGCTGAGACATGAAGCTTAACTTTGGCCTTTGTTCAAGTTGTCTGTCACTCAGCTTTATTCATTCTGGTGCTCAATACACAGTAATTTGTCAGATAACAATAAACTGAAAATACGTTTTCATTAAAAAAATTTTTCTAGGTATGAAAGTGCTGACTGAATGGTCAAAATGAATGAATGGAAAACTCAGAAGTTCTGCAAAGCTTCTGTCTTTTGCATGAAGTGTGTGATTCGATGCAGGCTTGAATCCAAACAGTATTGAAAATTAAGGGAAGAAAGGATGCTGCGGTTTTTCATTTGGGAGAAATATAATCTGAGTCCAGCTGTGAAAATTCAGAGTTTGTACAAATTTGAAAAGAGAATGCTTAAATGTTGGTAGGAAGGTGAAATGTAACCAAGGGATACATGAGTGGAAGGAAATGGTGGAGGGAGGTTTAAAGCAATGATTAAGTAAATTGGTTCTTCTGGGTTGAGTGAAGAGAAGTTCTGGAGGTCTCCGTTCCAAGGAAGGAGGAAGGAGGGCGCTTGTGGCAGCCAGTCACAAGCAGTGTTCCCCA
>NW_009224785.1:0-2827 GCF_000690835.1 Fulmarus glacialis
AATGATTCTATGATTCTATGATCTGCTTCCTGGGATTTGAGCTGACAATCTGCCTCAAGGAACTCAATAAGGGATCTGCCTGGGCAACACAGGGCTCGCTCTTCATTTCATCCAGATGTCATTCCCCCTCTCCTTAAGGGCAGGACTTGCTTTGGTGCTAAGGGTTCTTTTAGGACAGACCCAGAGCAATATGCATGGAATAGGCCGATGAAGGTATCTTTTCCTGTGCTTAACAATTACAGCTGAGGTCTTCTGCTGTCTGGTTAAATGCAGGATGTTGCAAGGCCTGGTGCTGTTGCTTGCAGAGTGTCTTGTGCAGTTGCTAAGACTGGCTCCTTATTAGCTACTGTGTCCTAGCCTTTGTGTTTATTGCATTGCTGCAAGATTAGCCCTCTGGTGAGCTCAGAGCTGTATGAATCCGGCGTACTGCCATCCCGTGTCATTCGGTGCAGTCGCCGTAACAAGTACAACCATTCTGCTGCTTCTTATCTTTAAGGACCAGTCCAGAGGGAACTGAGGGCACCATTTAACATGAGAAGGGCCCTCAGTTTCCTCCTGTGGCACCAGCCTCTAGCAAGAAACTGCTCACAATTTGGGGAAAGCCAGTGGGGCTTTCTTAAAAGGACAGCTATTCCCACTCCATGGGAGTGCAGCTCCCCTTGCGGATCCCTCCATCGCTGTGATAACATAGCCATCATGTTATTCTTTAGTCTACATTTGGTTTGGCTACGCCGAGATTTCAGTCCCTAAAACTCCTGCTGTCACCCCCAGTGGCTGAGCGTCCCCAGCCCCAGTGACTGGCTGTGAGCTGGCAGCTGGAGGGGTTTTAACCCTTGGTCTCCTGATCTGTACCAGGATCTCTGTGGTCAGCACTTACAAAATTTTCAACCATCTGTTTAATATGTACCCCCAAAACACCTCTGCTGAGTGAGCCAAAAACTCCTTCAAAAGTAGGAAGAGAGAAACCTGCTGATAGCCTTCTGGGGTCCTTGGCTTTTCCCACAAGCTTCCTCTCCATACTGGTCCCTGTGTCGTTGAAAGCAGCAATCTGTGGGCTTCAGCTCAGTCCTGAAATGCCAACAGCACAGCAGCTCTATCAACAGCCTTTCCTCTGTGTAAGTAAACTGGCTATCACTTAACGAGCCACAGCACTTAATGAATTGTGACATGGGCAAGTCTCTTTGTCTATACTAAACCCTGGGCAAACGGCTGCCAGAGGCAATTACAAACTGTGGTTTTTGTGAATAATCTTGTCAGCAGGCTGGTTGTTCTGCTTGTTTGGGTACTGATGCAGTCTGTCCTGACACAGAGTAACATTGATGGCACCAGTGCCAGACGTTGGCCTGTGAGCTAAGGGAGATGGAAAGGGAGCCCCGAGCCTGCTGCCAGGCACTGCAGAGCAGGCAGGCCAGCGCAGGGTGCCTCGGGCCATCGCGCTCCCCGCCTGGCCAGGCACATGGGGACACCAGGGGGAGTCTCCTCGTGGCGCCATGTATTGCTCTGGCCTCGCACCTCTCTGCGCGGCGCCTCTGGCTCCGTTCTGCCCAAGCACAGCAACCAGGGCGATGGCCTGTCCAAAAACCATGAACCACCTCATCGCCAGCTCCTCCCTGATCTGAGACCCTCTTGGGGAGTGTGGTGAGGTGGTGCTGCAGGACCAGCATGAGATTCAGCCTCTGTCTGCTGACAGCGGAGCCATACTCCAGCAGGGTATGGAAGGAAGGGAGAGAAAGCCACGCAGAGTAGAAAAGGGAGAGGAGGCTGTGGCAGGAGGGAGCTGCGGCCCATCAGTAAAATGCATGCAGCAAATACTCATCGTAACGAAACAGATTGTTTCATTCCAAAACATCTAACTGGAAAAAGAAAGGTACATGCACCCAGAGCAGAGCCAAATGCACTCGACCTTCTGATATTTTTACAGCAGGCTACGTGGGACTGTGACTTCTGTCAAGCACTTTATTTTCTCTCCTCCGTCGTCTAACCCCTGGGGAAAGAGCATATCTGATAGCCCTGAAATGAGCTCTGAGTTCTCTCAGAGAATTAAGGCCGTGTTGCTTCCTTGCTAACCTTCTTTACTTGCCTCCAGGCAGCACAAGTTAAGTTAGTTAAGCACAAGTTAAGATAAGTTAAACTCAGCAGCTCTCCAAATACAAGTGATTTGATGACAAAGGTATGAATACAGAGGGTGATTTGCCCTACAGACTGCATCCCCTGGAGATCCTGGGAAGCAGGACATGCATTGAGAAGCCAGTTATCCTCTCAGACACCAGCCACGTCCAGTGCACACATGGGAACCAGGGTGAGCTGTTTGCATTTTATACACCAAAGATATGCATGCAGGATCTGCCTGCAGGCAGGTCCCTAGCTATGTCAGACAGACCATGAAGAGCTATTCAGATGTTAGCTGCCATGAAGAACAAGACAGTCTCACACAGCTTATCCATGCATGTCCAAAGGCCAAGGCTGCATCTTGGTGACCTCCTACAGGAACGTGGCAGAGAGGTCCCAGGTGGCAACACGTTTGCTCTCAGAAAGTCATCGAGGTGTTCCCTGCAGTGCACCGGTGCCGACTCGCCTATTAACAAGCGAGCACTGAATCAAGCACTTCTAATTTTCTTTGTTTCCTTAAACCTAACCAAAAGTTAGGCTTTACCATAGGTGAAAGTGCTTCATTGAGACTTTTTGAACCTTTTGCTTCCATTTGACCTGATCCTGATGTGATTGTGTGGCCACGGTACTTTAAGATCTGCTTGGATTTCATGGGAATGAAGAATTTTGGTGCTTTTGAACCATAGTCTGGGGGAAAGCTTGTTCTGGGGATGGCAGG
>NW_009224786.1:0-8574 GCF_000690835.1 Fulmarus glacialis
GGAGGGGAGCAATAGAGCGGCTTGGCAGGCACCCGGTGTCCAGCCAGGGTCATCCCACCACAGCTTGCTAGAGTAAAGAAGGTCACAGTTTCCATTTTGTAGCTCTGGATGGTGCTTGCACAGAATTTTGTGCCTTACCAGCACAACAAAGGTACAGATAATTATGTTCAATGCAGAATGCATGTAGTCTACTCCAATTACATGTTTATATTTACAGCTACTGACCGTACAACAAATTGCACAGAACTATATTCTTGACAAACTTCACCCCTTTTTGGGTTGGGAAGTCATTTGTGAATCAACCCTGATTACTATGTATTTATTTATTGTTCATAAATATTCCCCAATTAGTTTCAATGAATAATTTTCAACCTCTTAGTTGTAAACAATTGATAGCTATCAATATTTGCTGTTCAATATTGACATTGTAAGACTGGTCACCAGGGGTATATGTCATTGTTTCTGCATTTTTATTGGACAACAACTGTTTTAAGGAGGAGACTAATGAATCCTAACATGAATAGTGTAAAGAATAAAGAATCCAAGTGACAATTATCAAATGAAAAAACACTTCTGTCAAAATTCTTGACTTGAAGATGGTAGGAGTCCAAGAATTAACAAGTTGTAATTAGTATAGCCTCACAAGTCACTTTTGTTCATAAAAAGTGACTTGTTCATATTCTCAAGCCACTGCCTTTACATATTGTTTAAAAATCAACAGTGCCAGACATCATACAACATTTTTTTAAGTGTGGCAGCTATTATTTCAAATGCTAAGAAAATTTAGGTAGAAAGCAGAATTTGGTAATAGTTCAGAGCACTTAGAAATACACTAATGAGTCTTTGCAGAAATAGCTCTTCTTGACTGGTTATTACAACAGCTTCACAAGAGGATTGCCATCTTGCATAATTTAACAACAATGCTGTTAAACCTTGTGAAGTAAGCAAGTGAAAATGCTCAAAGTTTTTATACATAGTCTCTACATTAACACTATTAGGAACTAAAATGGTTACAAAGAAACTATTTGTTAAGAGCATCGTGTTCCAAGTTTTACTTGCACAAGTTATCATACAGATCTTGAAACTATGACAATTTCTTTTTTTGAACTGAACCTTCTTGGTGTAACCACTCCACCCTGTTGATCCTAATTTTGTGTTCTCCTTTTACATGGAGACTATCTGTTAATAAACTATGCAAAAGTATGAGTTTCATGAAGAACTCTACATTAAAATTCCAGACTGCAAATCAAGCACCCAAAAGCTGGAAATGCCACTGGTCTTGCTATTGATTCCTCGCTAAAGCCCTCCTGCCCAATCTGCCTGCAATATTCACTCAGTGTTTTGCCAAACAAAAAAACTGATTACAGATTGAAAACTAAAAATGGAAACTTGGAATAGGATGCACCTGGTAGCATCAAAAAGTGGCAATGCTGATGCCATTTATAATTACCTAGTACCATCAGCTCAGCTAATTTATATAAAAAAATGCTAGCCAGTATGTGCCACAGTGGGAAATATGCACTGTGAAGAGGATGTCAGTGTTGATGTTCCCTTGACCAGGACATGGGTTCCCAGACGGAATTTTTCCCCTGAGCCTTACAACCAAAACACAACCATGAAATTCAACGCTCCAGCAAAATCCAGCTTCTCTGAATGGCTGAGTGAAAACAGCCACTTAGGAGCATTTACAGTGGATAACAATAACCTTTTCAGTTAAATTATAACATTTTCATGACCCAAATTATGACCTAAAGGCAAGATGTAAACCCAGACAACTCTGCAGTAGACAGGCTGTTCTGTTAAATGAGAACTTGAGAAAATGCTAACATGCTAACACGGTTTATCATACAAAGAACATTGACTTAAAATAGCACAAGGAACAAAAATAAAAGAATTTAATGCGATTTCTGAAAAAAGATTTTGAGGAAACAATTGATTAAAGGGCAACATTAAGAATCAGATATAATTCCAAGCATTTCTGAATTAAATGCTGGACACTACAGTTCAACAAACTGAACAAGGACCCCAGGAGGTCGCTTGCTGGACATGTAACTGGGATTTGCCCTAATGCTGTGACAAGTGCCACATAATAACTCAGGAGAAAATTAGAAATTTTCAGCAGACATCAGCATGGGAAACCTGACAAGCAGGGCCCAATGCCACACGCTGAGGAAAACCAAAACTGAACATCTGTTCATTAACTGATCCCTGTCCACCGTGTGCACTGAATGAGACTGGGGCTCAGTGTCAAAATAGAATATGCTTATTTAATTAAAATCTCATCATCAGAGACACAACATGGCACAAGCACCCCTGATTCTCTCTCTTTTTAAAAATTCATGGCCTTGTCTTTGGAAACTATTGAAGTTCTTTTAGTATACTTCTGTGTGTAATTATTATACACAAAGTCTTGGGCTGTGGTAGGAGGCCTGAGCTGGGAAAGCAGCAAAAATGAATCTTCACAAAGCGTAAATGTCACAACTTTCACCAGAGAAAAGCTTAATTTTACATCTTTCTATAAAACCATCCATGTCACTGATTTCACCTAAAAGCTAAGATTAGGTAATGGAAGGGTAAAGTAAAGCTTTGATGTTTAGATTTTAGGTCTGGTTGCTACAAGCATTGTAAATTGGTTCTTCAATAGAAGAAGGGGAAGACAGACAATGGATTCATCCCTGAACAAGATGGCTAAACTCAAAGAAACCAATATAAGTGTACTTTGGCCTGTCAAAGTGAGCCATGTGAGGTAGATAGGCTATAGAAATGCGGGACCCGCCATACATTAGCAATCACAGAGGCACTCTAATCAGGACTGCACTTTAAACTTTTATCTCAAAGGCAACAAAAAGTGTAGGCTATGTCTGATTGGAGTGAGCATTCCTTGATTTCATAGTGTCCTAAAACTTCATTCAAGGTTCTTCTGGAAAGGATAAAATAAAGTGGCATGTGGTGATTGCCTTGACGTCCTTCAGGAAAAATCAATAAGGAGTATGAGTGAAGGGTCAAGAAAGAAACAGATCCACCACTGGGCTAACTAGAGGGTTTAAATCAAACTAACTAGATTTGATAAACAGTGAAGTCTCTCTCATCCCTGTATTTTAGGTGAACTTAGTTAACTATATTGCTCCTGAGAGCAAAGTGCTAATTACATCCTGGCAGAATCCCCAGGCATAACAGGGTTGATGCTGTCCATGTTTCCTCTGGGCGCTCAGCTTTCCAGGGCACTGTGATCTGGACCCATGGCATTCCATCTCTTCCTCCACAGCGATGGCCAGTCATGATCAATTACGTGCTAAACAGACATCCCAATGCCCAGGCAGACTGAAAACTCTCATTGCCCCTAAGAGCAAAGAAATGGTGAACTGGGAGGGGTGAAGGTGGGGGGAAAAAGGAGGAGAGGATAATTCTGCTGTCAAATGTATGGGCAGGCTTAGTTGCCTCTGATGAACTGCCACTTCTCTTGCAGATGCTGCTGATGCTGGTCCCTAGGGCATGATTGCACTTCTGAAAGCCTTAACCTTTACATTGGACATGCAAAACAGTAAGACGTATGGCTTGTACTTTAAATTCCCATGAGAAAGGGTAAAATCCTCAGGTGGCAAAATTTCATACCAGGGCTTCACCCTACCCTACATTGAAATTTCATAGAACGAGCTCTCTTTTACTGCTTGATACTCAGGATTACATTCAGGGAAAAAAACATAAATATGGTTACCCAAGATGGTCCACACCTCCTTGACACTTGCACCGAGCGGGAAAGTTGCTAGACATTCTCTTTTCCCTCATTTTCTACTGAGCAAATTCCTCTGTGCTTCTGTGCACAGGGATAACATACACTAAAGAAAAAGTTGTTTCCAAGGGCCCCTAATTAACGGCAAATAACACTGGATACCAATAAAATGAGTCCATTTTCCCAGAGTTCAGATACTAGCAGTAAGCCTTCCCTGTGAAAGTACAAGGCTGATGAAAAGTCTGTTGATTTTGCAGCTCAGATACAGACAACATTTGTTCCTTTATTTTTCCAAAATGAACATATAGTCATCAGCTGAAACTGTTTACCAAATTTGATACTTTTATATAGTGTCATTCTGGAGTTTGAATAAGAGCAAATAAGGCAGAACTGAAGCACAGAGAGGAGGAAAGAAATTACTCATAGAATCCGAACAAGCCTTCATTGTACTTCATGTTCTTTCTAAAACACTGTAGTCTGGCTGTGCTTTTTGTACTTTATTAGCACCATCTAAGGGAAGAAAATGGGAATCACCTAAAGGCAGTATACAATCTGTAAACAATGGTGAAATCTTTTTACTGTGTTGGAGATCTATGTCAGAATATTTCAACTCAAGAGAGACAAAAATAATATTTTCATTCTCACATGACTTAGAAAAAAGACTGATTAAACTTACCAGTGAAAAGAAATTCAGAACATTATAATGTAACTTACCAAGTGTGGCTTTCAATTTGAGCTTAATACTCATGTGCAGAAATGAGAAACAGTGAAGGTTTTTTCCTCCACTAACACCAAGTTCCAAATTAACAGAAAAGGTGTGGGATGTGAAAGACTGAAATTATTGAAAAGAGATTGTAATTTTTTTTTTTTTTTTTAAATAAACTAATATGCACTTTGTTGGGAGGCAGGGGGGAGTTGTTAATGCCTATCCAGAATAAAAACTAAAGGCTTGGATTCATCGTAATGGCAATTTGGTATAACAAAGGATCACCTAATAAATCAACTTGGAAAGCTAATACACCTCAGCAATCCGCTATAGGTGTGGAAATTACCATCTGGCCACTCAATGGGGCATTCACTGTCTATCTTTAGACCTCTAACTCGGATACTAAGTTAGGGCTTTTATACCTAACTAGCTGAGAGAGTCCTCCAGCTTCTCCCTGGGGCATACTGGATGGCTGCTGGGAGGTGCCAGGGCATTAAGGAGCCCCTGCCTGGGCCAATGCCATAGAGGAAACCTTCTCCTGTCCTGGCTGGCCCTGCAGGGGCCAGTGGATTCATGAAGAAATAGGCAAGAGAGAAAACCATACTTGAGGAAGACCCTTTGTTGGGGGAAATAAAGCAAAAGTGTGACTGACTTCGGAAAGCTGGTGTCTTATTACAGATTTCTGTTTGCTACAAGAAGTGCATTTTGTGCTAACTTCTTTCTTCTTCAGTTCAACGCTGTTCAGCTGATTACTTATTTTATGTGTTTTCATCATAAATACTCACTATATGTTAGACCCAATTTGTGCCTTTATGCTGTCTTTTCCTTTTGTCATTGGACTTCTCTTTCTGAGTTCTAATGTCTTTATTTCTTAAGTTTTAAACACAAAAATATATTCGGTATTATGCAATTACAAATTATTATAAAGATTCTTCTCTAATAAAATAGCTTTACCAATGAATATAGAAATAATTTATCAGAATGTGAGTCATGCTGGCATCTGCTCCATTTGCAAAATAAAGGGACGGCAAAACACACAGTGAAATAACTGGAATTCCTACATGAAGGAAAAACTATTAATAATAGGTTCTTCAGTGTAACAAATAATTATAAAATGAGATGCAATGGCGTAACAGCAAAGCCAGAGAAATTCAGGTTGGAAATAAGGCACCAATCTAACAAAGACGACAAACAGCCACTGCAGTCCTTTGTCACATTTTATGCTAAAACCTCCATCATGTTCATTTTTAAAGCAGGACATGACATCTTTCCAAAAGCTCTACTCTGCCTCAATTAATAATTAATTAATCTAAGTCCCCTTTTCTATGTTATAAAGGAGGTCAGACTAAAAGATCACAATGATAAAAAATAAATCAAATCCCTCTTACCCAGACTGTGAATAATTTGTCAAACATTCTTCTTGTTCAAACATTAACATTTCCACATGTTAACTACTTGTCCTGTGTTTACTTAGGAAATAGTGCTTATTGAGTTCCTTGTAAATGCAAAAACTTTATCCGTAAATAATAACATGATGATCTATTGCTTACACAGTAATTTCCTGTTTTCCCAAAGAAAACTTTCAGAAATTAATTTCCGTTTCTAGTACTTTACAATTTTAAATGCAAAATTTGCTTTATGTGCTTACTCTAAAATTTTCTTTTCAAACTAGATATCATACCAAGCATTCTTTCCCAAAGGATTGTCCACAGAATACATACAGAGAAAAAAACACAGATGTGAATGTAGTCTGACTGAATTTGTTTAGAAGTCTAAACTTCTGTCACAGATTTTACAGAAACAGGTTCAGTTCAATTTATAGGCTAATTCAGCATCCCTATAATGTAAAGGAAAAGGATGCAGGAGCTTTCACAGCTAGTCAAAAGAGAAAGACCTGAGGAGATGTCTATTTAAGCATCATATTCAATCTTTTGCTGCAAACCAACTCATTAATTTACTTGCTTTCATTTTAGCTGTCCCTGTAAACAGATGTGGATTGCAGGCAGTCGGCAAGTAAAACAAAAAGAAAACGACATCTAAGTGGAATAGAAAGAGGCCAAAGAAAACCAACACAAGAAGAAAGGAGCTGGTTCAACATGACAATTCAAGTCACCCTCAGAAACAATTTTCACCTGCCACAGCAACAGAGAGGGGAGACAGCAACAGAGCCTGCCTTTACTCTTGCAACAACATGCACTCAGGTTTTGTTTCCAAAGCCTATTTCACTCAGCGATGTTGTCTGACTTGAAAAGGAAAAGGACAATGATGATGAAGAAAAAATAGTTCCATGGTATAAAGGTTTACTAATGGTTTATCAGCCTTTTAATTTTCTGAGGCTTCAGCTCATATCTACCTACGCACAGTAGTAAACATGACGACAAAGCCATTATCCCTAGCTTGCTGGGGCTGCATGGTGTGTACATGAAAAGAGCAGATAAACTGAGCCCAGTTTCTAGGAAATGCCATTATCACAATCAGAACTTGCTTTGGTTTCCCAGCAGAGGGGGGAATACATGAATTACTGTTTCTGTGCATTAAACCTCTTTGATGTCCATCTCAAACAGCATGAATGTCTCTATTCCCTTTACCTACATTGCCACTGGAAAGTGCCCATTACTTGGGCCAAACTTTTTCTGACTATAAGACAAAAGTTTTTGTCACCACATTTGTTGGCTGAATAACTTTTATTGAAGTCCATTTACAGCAGCAAGATTTCAGCCAACTTGGCACAGTTTGAGTTAACATGCAAACCCATCGTCTTTCCTCCTTTTCCCAAACCAAAGTCCCTGAAGGACCACAAGGGGCCAGAGGTCTTCTAGTACTCCCAGAGCCCAGGACAGCCGCTGGGCTATACCTTCACGGCACATACTATGACACAGTAATATAAAGTTAAACGTGCTAATGCATATGGCTGCCACCTTTCCTGAAGTATCGGTTTAGTAACCACTGCCAACGTTGTCAGAGTCCAGCACAGGGATAAGATGCAGGGCTCCCGTCAGCCTGTTTGCCATTGCGGACAAGCCAATCACTCTCCTAGAATATCACTAGTGATTCAGTTACCTTTGCTCAAGGAAAAAGAAGGTACTATGCGATATATAGGAGCTAATACAGTGAAACAGTAGGAAAACACTAAAGAAGTCTAAACAATACAATAGTAGAGGAACAGTAATGATTTGCACCCTTTTGTGTCCATGCAAGATCTAAGTTCATTACTAGAGCGTGTACCTGCTCAGGATGCTATATGCTACACAACATATATGATGTTCTTTAATCTAACAAGAGGTGTATATTACACTTCCTTTGGGGAACAGCTTTTGTATTAATACCTACCTGCAAATTACTAAGAACATTGCTAGTGCTATAAAAATAATAAACCGTAGTAATAACAGTAAGTTGTATTTGTGAATAGATTGAAGCTTGATCAACCCAAAGTTCATGCCACAGCAAAGATTTCATTTCCACTGAAAAAAGTAGTAAGATGCTCCTCTAAAAAGGGCTTCAGTGAGCTTTTATAAATTATATTATATCTATCAAAATTACATTCATCGTTCAAGAATTGCATTGACTTCAAATCCTCAGGTTGCTCCAAGAGCACATTAGCTTTATTACTTTAGATTATCTTCACAGATTGTACTCGCAGTACATTTCAGTTAACAACTTAGCAACCCACATATTGAAACACATCATTTCACGAATCCCCAGATTTATAAAACCATGTTCTCCTGTACACTGGCATGGTTCCAGTGAAGTTAATACATATTTACTTATTTGTGCCAAAATGTAAGGATTATTGTGAAATTCTGACCCATCAAAGCCAATGACAATTTCCACTGGTTTCAACAGAGCCAAGTTTTTGTCTCTAATTTTTAGCACTCCTCCCTGCTTCTCTACAGCATCTTCCTTTTGTGTAACCAGAGGATCAGCTTCATCCAGCTAACCTCATGCATCCAACTGCTGTTCAGTAAGTTCTACATATATATTTATAGGAATGAAAGGGGCTGCCTTAGGATGATTCAGTAACTCTAGCATCCCAGCCACACTTGGAAAATCTTTTTCTCCCTCTCTGTAACATAGGGTAACACTGCTGTTGACAGAACTGAGGAGACTTGAGTCAGTGAGGTAAGGTGAATGTTAGAAA
>NW_009224786.1:8597-27462 GCF_000690835.1 Fulmarus glacialis
CGAAAGAAATGGTCCAGCCTTTGTAAGCAAAGCTGAAAACATAAATACACAAAAATTGAGAGTTTAGTTTGGGGATGAAGATTAGACGCGAAGAACATCCTTTATCCTTCCTGCCAGTCCCTTGCACAGCAGTGCTGGTCCAGGTTCATGGGGCTGGGCTGCAGAAGTAACATCCTTGCCCTCCCTGGAAGAAAGAGCCTCATTCAGCAAGAACATTTATTTACCCAAAAGCATGATATTCTCTAATTCCCTTACTCCAGGGAGGAAATTTGTCTACAGGTATTTTAATACATAGTGTGAACAACAGAAAAGGAATATGCACCAGCCCACAAATTCAAATAATAAACAACTTCGGACACAGAAGTCCCTGTACAGCTCTCGAAGACTGGATTTTCTCTTTGATTGTCTAGGTACTTCTAAAAATATTGACAAATACCCAAGACCCTCTCCCCAGAGAGGAGGGTTGTGGGAGCCTGTATTTAGTCACCCCAACCCTAGTGCATGCAAGCCACATACTTAGGTTTTATGCAGACGCTGTAAATTTCTCCATCAGAGACTGTACTGCTCAGGAGATACAGCCACACAATTTCAAATCCTATTATTTGTTGACAGGATTTATTAAAGTCCCTCCCACGCACTGGTTTGAAAGTTAGGCACCTCATTTCTTCCCGCACTTCCTCAAGCATCAATCTATGGCCCTTAGCTGTGCATCCACACATGTTGTTGGCTTACTTAATTTTAATTCTGCAATATTCAGTCACCTGCGGAGGGAACTCTGCCGTCACTTCATATTATTTTTGAAGCCTCCCTATTCGTTCCCATTTCTATTCTTCTTCCTTTCCACTCCAGTACGTGTCACAAGCATGCTGACATAAGCATGTTTCATTAAAGCAGTTGTCTCCAGCCGTGCAAATAAGGTGACACAGCTGTAGAGCAGGCTGTGCCTTAGATGTCTTAGGGCTCTTGTAATTACAAGCCTTCACCGGACAAGACTGTTTTTCTCCTGATCACTTAAAAAAAGATTTGTTTGGCAAGGAAACCAAGAAGTTACTTGGTTCATCGCAAAGTGGGGCAAGTTACACTTAAACTACTTTTAACAGGTATTTATCTAAGCTGTCCTTAAAGTCCACCAATGAACATCTCTAGGCAAGCATAGAACTTAACTACACTTACTGTTAGAAACGTTTTCTGAGGTGTAACCTAAGTATCCCTGGCTGCAGGCATACATATATACTTTAAGCCTATTATATCTTTTCACAGCACAGTGAGCATAAGAAGTATTCTTCTCTTTGTGGAACCTTTCTACATATTCAAAGATGTTATAAACCCTCAGTTTCCTCTTTCCTAAACTAAAGTACACTAGCTCTTCTAGTATTTAACATTTTGTAAGCAAGAAAACAACAACAACAACAACAACAGCAACAAAACTTCTCGTCATTCTCTTCTGGACTCCCTGGATGAGATCTATTATTTGTCTTAGAAAACTGTGATAAGGCCCCCACAGCACCACAGAAGATGGAATGAACAAATCCTGTGTCTTAAACACAGCTCTTGGATTGTCCCCAGAGCTACCTTTGCCTTACCACGGTAAGGTAATGTCAACTCATATTTAGTTTGTGACAGAAAACCTGTAGGCTTGGCTACCTAGTAATGCCTAACTAATTATTCCCTGTTTAAGCATTGCACTTTGGGATTTTTCCATCCAAAGTGTACTTTGCACGAGTATTTAAAGACTTGACCTTATTAATTGCCCAACAGTTCCCAAATTTATCAAGAATTCTGACCCTTTTCTGCAAAGCCTCTGCAGTCCCTTCTAGTTGTCACAACCTACAAAATGTGTAAAATAAACTGAATTCCAGCAGCCAAGACCTTGATGAAAATATAGAAGTGAACCAGACCAACAACCAGAGTTCACTTAATATATGTCCATGACATGACTTGGTTATTGACATCAATGACTTATTTCAGTACAGTTTTCAACCAGCTGTGGACATACACTACAATGATTTTGTCTGGAAAACACTCCCTTTCTGTTTCAGGAATGGCATGCTGGGGTGTGCTGCTTGCCTCTTCTACCTAACCAACAACAGAGGACGTTAATTTATGATAACAAGCAACCTTGTACATATTTAAGACTGGTTCTCTCTTCCTGCAGTCTGCTTACGCAAATTCAGCCTGGATGAGTATCATGATCCTCGTGGAGTATACTCTCCTGTCCTGAGGTCATCTCTAGATTTTTCTTTCAAACAGCTTTCACAGAGCACAAAATACAGTGTTCTTTTTGATCCTGACTCTCTACCAGGTCACAAAACATTTTCACCCGATCTTTCAATAGGACTTGCAAAAGAAGTCCCACTTGACTGGTTTCAGGGGATCTATTGCGTCTCTGGTTAAGACACAAGGGACAAGCAGTTGCCCATCCACTTCCACCACATCTTCCACCACAGCCAGTTGTAATCTCTGTCACAGAAATCCTAAAACATTTGACAGGAACAACTGGGTTTTGCTTGGATGTAGAGAGCAAAGCCACGCGCAAAGCACAGCCCCTGGGGCTTTCCCGCTGTGCTGAGCTGACACAATGCAGATCACAAAGTGGAGTGCTCAGGACAAGAAGGGGTTTTAAAATTTTTACAGATTTTGGAGTATTTCCTGGGAAGATCCGCTGGTGCTCTTCAAAAGTATTACACAAACTTGGAGGAAAAATTACCTCTGTGTCAGGAGGTTATATAGCAATATCTATGGAAAGGGAAGGAGAAATCACTCACCTCACCCCATTTAGTGAAAAAACCATCACCAGAGAAAGTACATCAAACCCACTATAGGTAGCCTGTCACAATGTTTCTCCATCTAGCTGCTTCACACAAACATTCAAGTACTCCATTTGCCCCGCCACATAGCAAGAACTTACATGAGAAAGGAGCCTAAAAACAGCAGCACAGAGTAGACAGTGGGTTTTGTCACTCTCTAAAGAAATCCTTTTCTTTCTATACTGTCAGTTGAGGCAGAAAAAACATCATGTGCCATCTCAGATTTTCCTGATTCAGTGCTTTAGACTGCAGTCATTGTTTTAGGTATTCTCCATCTTTTCCGATAGTTATTGACAGAAAAGGACAAGGAGCTTCCGAAAAGTCGTACTTTGCACATCTTGACGCATCTGCCTTGTTCTCCAACACAGTTCAGTGTCATCTTTGCCCTTTGAGGCCATTCCTTTTGAAATTTTTTGTGTTCTTCTATTACCTCAAAATGCTCTAAGCAGACTTTCAGCGAAGCTGGAAACTGCAGTCCTTGAAACTAAATTATTTCCTTCACAAATAATATTTCTTTAATATTCAATCCCTCTTGATCAACTTTTGACATTGAGGAGTCTACTTGTGCTTTGCAGTAGCACCCATGCTACAGTGTTGGCACCCTTGGTGACAGCAGTAGTTTACCCCTCAGACTTTTTTCTCTCCATATCCTGGAATTATGCATTTCTATTTCATGACTGTTCTTTCTTATTTGTGGGTCACATCCTTGTTCAGTCCAGAGACTTCAAAGCATATTCTTACCTTGTATCTTGTTACTCTAATGCTTAGTAGATACAAATTATGGTTGCTGCATAGACTTTAATAAATTGTATTTTCTACAACAATTTCTTTTTACTAATATGAGAATGTAGATAGTGTTTTACTGGTCCAGAACTGAATCCTCAGTTTCCTGAGATCTATAGTCAAAAGCAGCCAAAAGTAGATTTTAAAATATACCGAAAATGAATTCATTAAAATATCAAGACAGGTTCTTCCAAAGCATGTTTCCCTCAGAACACACATTTTCCCCAGGGCAGCCCTGGCTCTCACTGTGCATTACACCCACTTCTTGATAGCTGCTTCCTTCTCTCCCACACTTGACTATTTGATCTTGCTGGTGAGGAAGGAGGCAGCCTTAAGTCAGTCCAGCCTGTCTCGGCAGGCTTCTTTACTACAGCCATATGTGTGCTGTACCGCAGCCAGCCAATCTTTTTCTTCATTGATGCATATGACTCTTATTTTGAACCCAGATCCTCAGGAGTTAGATGTAATCGTGCACTGCCAGGTGGGCATGAAGCACAGGCACAGCTTCCAGGTTCCTGTTCGGCTCAATCCATGTGCTCTTGGTGGACACCCATGTCCACCAACTGGCAAAAGACTGCTCCATAACCTACAAACAAGATCTCTGCATCCTCTTCACCTGCTGAATGGGAGTTTGTTACAGTTCAGCATGCAGAAAGCCTGAGACCACCCTTATGTACAGCAGAGGGAAAATAGGAGCTGGAAGCTGCACATGGGAAGTGGTGGGACCCTGGTAACAGTATTGGATTACATCCTTTGACAACTAGGGGAAAGATACTGAGACAGAAAAGAGGAGGAGACAAGTAGATCATATTAAAGGAAGAGAAGATACATTCATTCTTCATATGCAGCTTGCCCTAACTAATCAACGTTTTTCTCTTCATTTGGATTTATTTTGAAAAAATCCATTGTATTCTCATCTGATTCAAATTACTAAAGACTAAGCAGCTTGACTTCCAGTGCATGGACTGATAAATAGTTGCTTTGGTCTTTAGCAGTCTGCATTTTCATATACAAATGATTGAAGTCTCCCAACCTTGAAAGATCTGTCTTCATTGCTGAGATTGCCATGTAGTGATTCCTGAATCGTCTTCAGCGGTGTTACAAGGCTGGTTAGAGCAGCATGGTAAACAGCTCTGCTAGACTCCTGCCTACACCTGAGCTTGTATCTTGCTATAGTGAGATGCACACGAGTGCTGCACTGCAGACCGCCCTAATACAGCATTTCTCAAACTACAAGAAAGGGACTCAAGAGGCTCCTAAGGGTCAGGAGGAGAGCTAGAGAAAGGTTCAAGGAAGTGCTCCGTTCAGAAACCTGCCTGAGCTACAGCTGGGAGAGAGGGATTGAAGAGGGGGAATAGCTGAGTCCAGTTGCAAGGTGAGCACTGATCAAATTTTGTCAAAATCTGTGTTTTGTGTGAATCTTTTCTTTTCTGCAAGGAAGAAAGGTTCGCACTCTACAGTTGGGCACTCCTGAAGCAATTTCGCTAGGAGTAATTTTAGTCCTGCCGAAGTCTGGCTGGTTTGATTCATTTCCCCACAAACGTATTGATGTGTTGTTATTCCTATCACGTAAGGCCCAATATCAGCAAGCTTGAGCATTTGGGCCAGGTTTGTAATGAGGTGGGAGGCAAGACTCACACAGCAAGCTCAATGCTAGCTAACCACAATGTAAAGCACACGCCTGTCCCTTGCTCAGAAGGCCTCTTCCTAGCTCCAGGTCCTGGGAATTTAAAACAGTATCTGTCATATGCATTGCAGGATCTCTCAGTGACTGAGCACAAGCAGGGCAGTGGAGGTCTCTCAGATGCAGATGGCTGAAGTCTTGAGCAATTGCCGTTCAGTAGGGTTGAACAAACTATCAGCTGTCCCGGGAGGACATTTTCAGATTTCTCTCCTGTATTTTCTCATTTGTTTTCTCAAGGTCTTTGTGACTCCTAATGTATCTAATCGATAGGCAAAATCTTTTTATACAGTCTATAGCTTTTCTACCTAATTCTTCCACAGCCTTACAGTAAAGACAAAGTTAATAAAATAAACTTCTTTTTCTCCTTCCAACTGAGTTGCTAGATTTCTTTCCTCATTAACACTGTATAATATACCCCTGATTTGCAGCCTCACTAAACTTGGAGAATTTTTTTTGTAATACAATTATAAAGTTTGTTTTAAAGATGAAACACGGGCATTTAACCTGTCAAAAACAGAGTTCAAGCCTGCAGCTTCCTATATTTCTGCCACTGAAGATAACAGACCTGATCCTGCAGGTTTTTTGCTCAAGGAAACCTCTCAAGTTTGAATAGGAATTTTGAGTAAGCAAGGATTCATGGTGAAATATGGCTTCAAATCCCTGCTATCCTGTCCAAGGGCACAATAAATTGCTCTCACATTGGGAGTCTAACGAAGATAAAGGGAAAGGAATCCTCCCCTCAGTCTGGCATCCCAGTGCTGCTAATGAGTTGTAAGGGTTATAGCAGCAGCCAAAGCACCTATATACCCTCTAAAGGAGGCTGCTTCAGTGGGAGCAAAGCTAAAACAGAATTAAACACTGTCAAAACCCCCATCTTTTATGTACGCTGCTGAATATTAACTTAGTGTCAGGTCAACTAGTCACAACCTATTGTAGTTTATTCCCTCCAGAGAGGAAATCTCAATGACAATACTCAGTTCATGACAATGAACAATGGATCAGGGGGCACATCCAGCACAGCGTAGTCTTGATTCTAGTTAGTTTTAGCAATTCTCCTCATTTTCAGACTTTTCTCTTCTGAATACTCCATGTCACCAAACGAGTCAGAGTTTTTCATCCAGATGGTATTTTTCAGGGCACAAGGTATGCCAGTGACAGTGTTATTTATCTTAGTCTAAAAGTGCAATACAACCGATGTTTATTCAGCTAAGGGGGTCCTATTTCCTTCTCTGAACATCTCTCTTCCATTCACATACGCACTGCAGACACAATCTTTTTTCAATATGCACTAGACTAAATTAGGAGTCATTTAAAAGTGGTGAATATGTAACAATCTAAAACTGGTGAACTCAAAACTGGACCTTACATTTCTAGTGCTGGTAGTCTTAGTTATGAACTGATTCAGCACTGAAATTTTGCTGTCCAGTTTCAGTTCTCCAAGTTACTCTTTTTAATCAGATTACACTGTTAACAAATGCCCTAGTTTATTATGGAGTCAATTGCTGCAATCATCATGTATTCACCATATCTGGTTTCTCTACATGTTATCTTACAGTATCACATTTTACTATTAATAACAGGCTATGTAATGAAACCAGAAACTCAGAGAAGAAAACATCAACATAAATAAGCTGTAGGGCAAATGGAGAGAGAGGGAAAGCAGTTATGAAAATGCCCTAAAAGCCTGTTTTATAAAGAGAGCATACAAATATTATACTGTAATACACCTGAAGATAATTGCATTTAAAATTTTCCCCCCTGTTGGGTTGCTGAGAAGACAAACACCCTTGAGCTTCAGGGTTCATGTAATCTAGTCACAAACACCAACCCAAGCTTTAATTTGAAAGAAAAAAAAAAAAAAGAAAGGAAAAGAAAAAAAGAGAGAGAGGAAGAGCAGGAGAAGAAGCAGATAATGAGGGAATATTTGGCACATATACTAAGTGTGAAGTCAAAGCTTCAGTCATGGCAGACCTGCGATCAGGTTGCTGGAGGAACATAATAAAAGGGCTATCCAGCTAGAGAAATTAAGTATATCTAACAGAAGAAACAGGGCAGGTAGTGATGATGGAGCATTGTTTTTGTTCCAAGTTAAATTTGACAGTGGATAGCATTCCGAATGAGGGAACAGCTCAATTAAACAAAGAAGGAAGGGAATCACTTCAGAAACGGCAAGACATACACTGTTAATCTACATGTCATGAACCAGATAACAATGAAGAAATACTCAATTTTCCACATGGTCTGAATGTGTTTCTACCACACAAAATAAGGTATACTATGCACATTGCTGATGCCAAGACCCGTGCAAAAGTCCCTACTACTGTTTGCATCAACTGATGACCTATTTTTTTACAATAGTATATTCAAAATGTTACCAATAAATGCATCTCCTGCTGCTTTGACAATGCTCGGCAGACTCTAACTCCTTGTTCTCGCTATCTCCTGAACCTTAGCCAGCCCATTTCCCACCTACAAAGTGGCTCTGCATCTTTCTACTCACTCCCAATCTCTTGTCTCTCCTTTACTACTCTCTTCTCTCCCTGCTGCCATCTCTCTTCACCTTTTCCCATGAAACCCTTTATCTTCACAACACCATTCATCACCCAACCCCACTCTTTTTCCAGTCTCCCCTCCTTAACACCTTCTTACAACACATACAGCAAGCCTAATTTTATTTTCAGCGAAGAGTTTGTAATAAATGAGCAAAGCCCTCTAATGCTTTGTGGATCTAGCTCAACTAGAAAAGTGTTCCAAAATTTCCAATTTCTCTTCTTAAAAGTCATGAAAAAGAAACCTTACCACAAGACAGGGAAATTAGCAAGAAATCCAGAGTCCTTCACTGAGTTTTTTGCCTTTGCAGCATCTTTGGATTACACAGACTGGATGCATTTCAGGAAAACGACAGAGTTTTATTAATGCAAGTAGTGTATGGTTGGTGCTAAACATGTAAAAGTGAGTTAGTATTTAAAATGATAATAGTACTAGTTATATATAATTAGAGAATTGGCTTTTGCAATCATGAATGAAATATGGCAGCCTCATACTTCATGCCAGCAAGAGCACTCAAGGAAAAGCTGTTGTATGAAACTACTAGTAGAGACTTCTAATGATTATTAAACTAGTCAGGACACCCAAAGCTTAAAGTAGAGGTGATCCATCAGTCTCCTGCTGCTTCTGGAGCTACAGCAGCACATGCTGATCCCCTTCAGATTTCCAGTTCCCAAGTCCACACAAAACTCAGTGAATAAAATCTTCCCACACCAAGATGAAAAACTCCACATTTCCACCTGTATGCCTGCAGTGGCAAAACACACGGACAAAAAAATACATCAACCTCACACTGCAAACTTTCCTTTTGCATTACCTGCATGGAAGGTTGATCTCGGTGTTTGGATGAGAACTTTATACACACAGCAACAGTAGTACAGTAATACAGAAAACTAAAAAGTCTGTGCCACCAATCCTTGTAACACAAGGGACATAAATAGAATTGAGCCGCTTGTGTAGGTACCTTCAGGACAAAACTCTTTTCAGACAAGAAGAATTATTTTTCCATTAAGTACATGTACTTAAAGATAAGAGTAAGCAATTCAAATTAAAGTATCTGCCATACCATGACAGAAGCAGCCTTCTCTTCGCACACGCCTCCTTTCCCTGCGTACCCAGCGGAGGCAGCCTCCTTTCCCTTTTGGCTGGCTGAGCAGGTGCAGCCTAAGCTGTCCCGGGTCCCTTGGGCAGGACACATCTCCTACATTGCGAGACAGTGCATGTGATCAGGGAATAAAGCAAAAGCAACATCTTGCCATCCTCATTACAGAGCTGAAGCCCGTATGAATTCAGACCATGACCAGACCTCATTCGGTTCAGTCCCTGGGAACACACACTCCCACGCATATCAAATCACAACATTTCCCAAACCCATTTCAAAGTTTATCCTCATTCTAATTTAATTAATCAGAAAGATATCATCTTGCTGTGCCACAAAGGTAGCCAAGGAGGAGGCCAAAGCTGCCTTTTTCTTTTTCGGTTAAAGCTTATTTAAGAAAAAATAAACAGAGTTTAGGAATAATCATTGACTCTCCCCCTCCTTCCAAATATTACTTTCCACTTTTAGATCACAGTGTGTCATCTGACTGAGCACCTTATCACTAGCCAACAGGGGGAATTCAGTGTTTGTATTTATATTTGCATTTATATGGCATTTTCATACACTGTGTCTCAAACCACTGACAGAGCAATGAATCACAGACCTGGGGAGTGGTGACTACATGCATCACAGCAGCAGCATCATACAAGTGGTACAGCTGGAAACGCTTTGGGTGCTAATTAATCCTGGCTGCTACCAATTCACAGAGAGGAGAGCCTGGCCTGACAGATTTGGCTGTGGCTTGTAGTTTGGAGGAGAGCTCAGAAAGACAGCATTTTAAAAATTTGCTTTAGGAATGTCTGACATAGCATTTCATTCAGAGGATGGGACCAGCCCAGTGCTCTCAAAAGACAGCACGTGTTGTAGATGCTTGACTAAAATACTATAGTATACTATGGGGTTCAAGTAATTTTTTCACTTTTTTGGGTACGCAAACAGAGCACATCAGAACTATTTGGGAACTTAGAAGATCAATTCATTTAGTATGAAGGCATACTAAAAAATCACTGAGTATATTCAGTAGGGGGAAAAAAAAAACCAACAACCAAAAAAAAACCCCAACAAAAAACCACACTAAAACTACTCGGCTTTCAAAAGATATCAAAAAGAATGTAAAACTCGGTCTGCTCAGAGTCTGGCTCTGGCCATTTGCAAAACCTGGATATGGCTTGGAAAAACAAAGGGATCAGACCAGAGCATGTGGTTCTCATCCCTCTTTAATTTGAGATTCAGGGCTAGTGACTGTGCAGATCTGAGTCACCTGCTAGGAGCAGTAAGACCTGTCATGCTGTAGGGAGCAACCCAGTATTCGTGCAACTAATAATGCAGCCACTTAGGATGTGCAAATAAGCTTGCTTCCCGCAGAAACTAAGACACTTCTAGGGTCACTAAAACTGCCCTGAGCTGCTAGCAGGGAGTAATTGCTGCGTTCATGAGAAAGTCAGGATTCCCCCAGGACAGCCCCTTTTATGCGACTGAAAGGAGTGGGAGTGTCTCCTAACAGCCGCCTTCTGTGCCTCATGCAAAAGGTTGCCACATCAGGGCCCCGAATAATTCATGTTTCTCATTCCTCATCAGCCCTCTCGCTCTGTCCCCTTCACACCAGCAAACTCAGTTGTACTGCCGAGGCTGCAGACTGCTCTGATTAATTGCTTTCATTACCAGCTCATTTTTAAAATTTCCCTTCATTTTAATGTAGAACTTTTCTTTGGAACCTTAATTGCAATAAGTAAAAAGCAGCAATAAGTATGAAAACAGGGCCCAGTGGCTGGCAAGAAGCGACCACTTCGCCAAAGGGAGAAAAATGAGAAGGCAACCCCTCAGAAGAGAGGAGCTAATGCTGAGCAACCACAAGCGAAGTGACCTGCTCAGAGAGGCTCAGACATGCAGAAAGGGTGTTAGCACTCACAAGAAGAACAGCAAGAAGCTGCATGGCAGAAGGGCCATGGAAACGACACCTGGATAAACCCTGCAGCCCCTGCCCTGCCTCAGGTGCTGCTGGAGAGGTCAGAGTCACGACAGGGACTTAACACTAAATGACAGGAGAGGCAAGTTTCTCTTTAGAAATGGCACGTTTCCAGCAGGATTTTCTTTGAGAGAAGTTAAAAATAGATAAAATACCAAGCAATTCTCAGAGGTGAATCAGAGGACTTGCTGTGGACTTACCACAAGCATGGAAAAATAGCAAATATCACTCACTCTTCACTTCAATGCTGATAAACATACCCTTTAGAACAGAATGAATGAGAATGTAAACTTGAAAAATTAGGGGCACAAAAACACGTTTTTTTCTGAATGGATGAAACGTTGAAGTTACTGAATACGGCAGTCCCAGGCTATTATTCCAATGCACTACCAGTAAAAGAGTGCATGATGATTGTTCTTTATGGATTGCTTTCCATAAGTTCAATACTCAAGAAAGGAGTATTTTTCTACATCAGGCTTGAATGCATAGGTTTACACCTCCACCAATACCTCTATGATTCAGCTGTACTGTGGTGTAATTGATAATTTAACTTATCTTACCTTGCCCTGGCAGATTCTGGAGTCATCCTGTTGCTATAATGAGTGTGTTCAAAGTTTCTATGTCACACATTAAAGGTTCTTAACAACCACTCTTGATTTTAGAAAAGAAAGAATAAAGTCTGTCTACTTACTCTTTGAATAGTGCTAACAGGATGAGAACCAGTAGAAACAAGGTACTGCTGTAAATCTCTGAATACATGGAGGCAGATCAGGGAGAAGTTTCCATTTTCCCCAGACAACACTCCCACTTCATCACTGGCAGACACAATTCAAGGCAGCCATCATGGGCTACAGGCATAATACAGCCCCTCCAGTTATGAAAGTGGAGTTAGAAAAAAACCCAAAAGATGCAAAAACACAGGTCCTGAGTCTAGTTCTCCTTTCAGTATAGTTTTTAAAGACAAGAAATACCTTTGGTAGTCTTCCCGTTGCAACAAAAAAGGAATGATAGTTTACAACACAGGCCACATGTAAAATTATGCTAAATTAAAATACAGGAGCACCTAATACGATGTAATTTTGCAGTTATTAAGTACTTACTGAACTCTAACTTCAGGTCTAAGAGATTTTTTGCGTTGCATAAAGGATACAGCATTCCTGTATTTAGTGAAATGAATAATTAGCTGAATGCTCAGTAAATAGCAAGTTTACCCTTGACCTTCCTTGCCACTAGATGCTTGGTTAGCAGCCATTTAGGGATGCTCGACTAATAACCAGTTCATCTCTATGTTCAGCCCTTGATAGCTCAGATTGCCTGGCATTTCTCAGCTGCTCTGCATTGATGTATGCTTGTAAAATGCCTGAGAAATAACATGGACCCAGTTCATATGATCAAAATTAGAGGCTGCTATTGAAAAACAAACTAATGTACCAACTCTGGTTCTTTGTGATCATGCTCTGCATTTCCCAGTCCTTAACTTTTGCCAATTAAAATTAATTCTTTAAGATTCACAGCTCAGAAATCCCATGTTCCCTGACATGTCAGCTTGTGGTTCTGTTCAGAGACAGAGGCAATTCATCCAGAAAGGCCAGTCTGACATAATCAAATACATCTTGTCAAAGTCCAGCTAATCACAACCTGCACTTAATCACATCAGCTAATTCAGCTAACCCCAGACAGTATTACATTTGGGGATTCTTGGAAAGTTCAGTATAACCTAGTATTCAAATAACCCAGATCACAGTTCCTCAACTTGATGCTGCTTTCTACAAATATGTCATTATTCATTAAAAACGGTGTCATAATTTGACATGTAAAGTTTCTGAGAACTCGCATACGTTCTGCAAGTTGCCTGGATAGAGATCAACGTCTTGGGTTAAAAATTCTATTTGCAACCTGGGTGTGGCTTGAGAAGAACCACAGTGTTATAAAGATAGATCGGAGAATGTATCTGGTTTTCTGATACCAGTTTTTGGACACATCACTTAAAAGTAGTACCCCAGAATTTAGCCACCAATGCATAAGTTCAATAAATGTCTCTCCACTGTTGAGAATGTTCTCGATTTACAAAGCATCTTGAATTAGATTTATTAGCTAAAGTTATGGATCTAATTATTTATTTTGCTGGACAGGATCTAAGAGTTAAGTATTACAGTCAATTGTTGTTTTCAGAACAGAAGGCAGACGGAACACGAGGCCAATCAAAGCTCAGACTACCATCACACTTTCTTCTACAAACATCACTCAATCCAAGATGCCATAGTACCACATCATTCAGAGTCACCTTGACCCAAATGTTATATTATAGCTGCACTGTAAAATATTACTCTGTCTCCCCGCTTTTCAGAGGTATGATGAGTGGAAGCTATTTTCCATTAAAGATTTAAACCAGGTGGAATGTCATGCGCGTGAGATGAAAGTAAGGTTGCTCAGAAAGTAACTAGAGTAGATGAGAAAAATCTCTTCACAAAAGGAGGTGTAAGCAATAGCATTCCACACCACTGCTTTATTTACAGAGCGTGTGGCCACTTTTGAAGAAAAGGAAACCGAGAATCTCTGCAGCCCCTCAGCAGGAGTCTCTTGAGGCGACCAGGGGTGTTTTGCAGCTCGGAGAGCTGCGTAAAGGCAATCCCCACGGAGTTCAGCGGACGCCAAGGGCAGCAGAGTTAGCCTGCGCTGGTCAGGGCTAACAACTGTTTCTAGCCCCAGTCGCCACCCTCTTTTCCAGTTAGTGGGAGTACTGTAAATCCCCATACATTAACGAATTAAGTGTGGGGTTTGCCGGCTTTAGTGATTAGTAGCACCTCCACTCCTGCTTCCCAGTAGTCCTGCTAACCAATCAGCAAAAGACATGATAGGCAAGCCCCCAGATGCTCTCATTAAAAACTTCCTATGATTTTAACAATATTTAATGGAGAAAATAGTCTTAAAATATCCAGCTATTTTCAATTTATTCTAACCTTCAAAGCTTGCATGCCTTCAAAGAGAATTTCCACTTTTTCTGAGGATTATTATTTAAACCAGGTATTATTAAATAATATTAAATCAGTTCATTTGCAAAGAAAATAATTAAAGTCACACTAGGTATAAGAAGAGGATGAGTGATTTGACCTTTTAATTAAATGATTAACACTAGTCAGCAATGACACAGTGAAATGACAAAGGAAAAGTGACCTTTTTATGTCTTCACTAAGAATGGAAACAGGGCACCATCAGCATTTAAACCTTTTCAAATTATAAGTTATAGAACCATTCACCTCAAAGATCATTCAGAACAACAACCTTCCAAGTTCAGCAATACTAAGACATGTACAGTATATATATGGAATACATACTCTGCTCAGTGCCTGGAAAAATAACTATTCTCAAACATGACCAAGAGAAAAAAGGTCCGTCTATCATATTTTGCTAGTATTTGTCTCAAAGTCTATTAAATGTATTCCTCTAAAACAGATGGACTCTGCATCAGAGACTCTCTGTGAAAGACATTATGAAAGTAAGCGACCAAAGTGTTTAGCTATATACTGGACTACTCAGTGAAGCAACTGGAAGTGAAAGACAGATTGTAGGGCTTTCTTGCCTAGTTGTAACTCCACAGTTATAAAAATAAAGGCAGAAATAAAAAAAAAGTGGGGGAGTCAGCACATAAAGAAAATGGAAGCTGGTTTAGACAAAGAAAGTAAAATGTCTTTTTTTAAAAGACTTCTCTAACTTTCTATATTTTGAAGTATAGCTTTCAAATTGTATTAATGCCAGCTAGAACAATAAGTTAAAGTCTTCACGTTATCTTAACCCAAGGAATTTACAGGTTCTGCATGTTTACACCCTGAATGAAGTAGAGAGAAAAGAAAATTGAAACTTACAGATTTTATTTTCTGGCTTTGTGGGTTATTCCTTAAATAAACTGTATAAGCTTCAAGCACACAATGATACTGAAGTATCTGTGGTAGCTATATAGCAAATAGCTCTGAAATGTATACTACCAAATATATAGGCTTCTTCTACAATTTGCTTGTAAACCAAGTAAGTGGCAAGAGTGTATCACACGGTGAGCTGCATTTTTATACAGATCCTCTGATCCAGTCATACTCTTTCTAAGTAGCACATCTAATCTAATATCTGGAATTCTGTTTTACACCATTTTCTATGACTGAATAAGTCCAAGACTATAAGTTCTGGCAGTATTTTTGGACACCCACACAGTTCTAAAAGAAGCCTAAACCGTACTTCTATTTTCTTTGATAATACCCAGCCCTTCAGCTAAGATCAAGGGCAGTATCAGTTCAATACGTGAGATACCTTCTCCCAGGAGACTATGCTCTGCACTAAAAGAGAAGGGGACTCAATGGTATTGAAACTTTTCCATCACGTCTTATTAATATCCAAGTCATTAAAATGCATGGCCTTGTTATGGATCAGCTGGAACTTCTTTAAACCCATTTTATTGTGCCAGCTTTTAGCCGTACATGGTTTATACTCCTATGTTTATTTTGATCATCTGTTTTTCCATTCTTTATCAAATAACAGTGATATATATATGTTCCCAAGAATGAATACCAGTAACGTAACTACAGTAAGCAATATGCACATCTGTATTTTCATAATACCTCATAGGCTACATTTCATGGTTTGTTTGCTTCTCTGTTTTTCTGCCAACACAGAAATAACTTCTGCTTCATTAGAATAATTTCAAATGTAGGAAAACATATACAGAAAAAAAAAACTATTTCATTTTTATTTCATTTAAACCATATTCTTAGACGTCTGCAGCATATACTCAGTTGTGTCTTCACAATAACATCCATCTGAACACAAACGTGAAATGAACTGTACAGCAGCTCCATATCAAAAGAAATCAGTAAAAGCTCTACTTTGCGAGCTCTGCTACATCTGACTTTGAATCTGATTTCCACTGCACGAAGGTACAGCCACCTTACATCGATATAGTGTTTTCAACTAGTATAATGTCCAATTCATTGATATTTTGCACTTTTGTAGCTACAAAATAGGCTCAAAAATATAAACTATATAGCTAAAAATGCAAAAAGCCTGAGGGATTTTCTTAAGAGTCAGGCATTGCAGCATCAGACACACGATACATCTCTGTCTAAGTGAGCTCACATTCAGACATTTTGTTCCTCAACTGTTTAACTGTTAGGACAGTTTAAAAAAAAAAAAAAAATCTCTAGTTCTTTGCTATCTTAAGACTAATTTCCAATATGTTGCTTTGAGAATTTGACCAAGACGACAGCTGCTTGCCAGTGCTAACAAGTTATTGGCTTTTGTGGATTTTTTTGACCTCTGCAACAATAATGCATGAAAAAGAAAGAAAATAAACTTACCTCTTCATTTCTAACTTATCAGGTTTTTGTTATCTAACCCTGAAGTGAAAGAAATTATATGCACTTTCCCACATTTGATTCTCATCTTTGCAAATCCCAGTGGCTCCACAGTCTCAAATGTGAGATAATCTGCAGATCAATGAGGGCGGATGTAAAACTCTTGCTAAGCCATGTTTTCCCAGCTGGGGGTAAATTCACTTGCCTGTATGTAAAATTTCCTAATTAGAAATGTCAAGTCTCTGTTAAAAGCTTCCAGAAATTGATGCTGAGCTCTACAAAAAGTTAACTATTCCATAGCTGGGTCTTATCTGACTAGTCAGGAGGAACTTTCCCATATTGTTTATAATTAGGGCTATACTGGTGGAATAATCAAGCACTTCCAATTTGCTATAGCTACACTGTAAAATGCACCCTCTTTGCCTCACAGTGTTAGGCTTTGATTAATGAATACCTGCTGGCCTAGGGTCCCTTGCTTATGGGAAGCCTTAATGGAACCTTAAGAAATATTAACACCTAAACCGACTGCCCTTCAAAATTTTACTAGATGGGAGTTTCTGCGTATCAGCCATAACAACAGCCCTTTACACCCCACTTGGGATGTGCCCCAGGACGATCAGAGCTCTTGTACTCACTCAGGCTGTGGGTGTCCATGGAGGGCAGTTGCTCAGAGACTCACCAGAGCCTGAGTCCAGTTTAAACAGAGCAATTAGGAAAACCTTTGATTACCAGCCCATTCATATAACCTGCAATATTGCTCAGCGCAGAGGGGAGCAGGGGAGTCCAAACTATGTAATCCACAGGTTTTACAAATGACAACAAAAATCTGGGGCTTTTTCAGTGCTTATCTTTATGTCCTTACCATTGGTGATGTATCTATTGAAATTCTGATTTCAATGTGAGGCTGGTAAAGGTAATATAACATACTCAAAATGAATAACCTGTCCTCCGATTCTTATTGACTTTTCATCACTATAAGATAGTTATGCTCTGGATGGGTCTTTGCAATGTTACCATATTTCCTAGCTCTCACTATAATTTGAAGACATTTTAGAATAAGGGAAGAGTTACAAATAATAACAATTTTCCAGTGTTAAAACTCTCTTATTGTTCAGAATGATTTGGTAAAATTGCAGAATGTTGATATTGGTAGAGAGGGGGAATGGCTTTAAAGATTCGCACAGAGATAGAGTCCTGAATCTACGTCCCAACTGGTGCCACTTATGTATGTACAAACCATGAACAAGTTCATGGAGTGAAAGTGATAACAAAGCCCTGAAAACATGCACATGGTATAATGCCAGAATCATGGCCATGACATTCATGTTACCCTCATTTTAACTAAGGAGTTATGGTCATGATAAAACCTGATGCCTGGAATCTGAAATTTAAAATGCTTTTAAATCAGTAGAGACAAATTCAAGACACGATAGTCATACTCAGCTTCTTCAAAGAAAAAGCAAATTTGGATTTTTCTTCTCAGTTAAAGCTGAAACTAACTAGGATAAAGAAAAAAGAAAATGTTAACAAACCCCTATCAAGGTGTTCAGTCATATTTTTTCTGAACTACAAGTTAGAAAGTGGAACGTGTTAATACAAGCTATATTGTGAGTTGATCTTGAAACTGCCATCAACATTGTAGCAAATTGCCTAATTGTAGCAAAATACTCTGAAGTTTGGACAGCTTCAGCGCTCCCCAGCAGACATCCCGGGCAAAAGAAAGCCCAGAAACCACAGCCATCCCACACACACCTCCCCCCATACAGCAGCCTCACTTTTAACACCCAAGAAATACAGCAAGAAGCCTTATTTAGACACACGCAAGTCTATGGGGCTGGATGGGATCCACCCGAGGGTACTGAGGGAGCTGGCAGAAGTGCTCACCAAGCCACTTTCCATCATTTATCAGCAGTCCTGGCTAACCAGGGAGGTCCCAGTTGACTGGAAGTTAGCAAACACGATGCCCATCTACAAGAAGGGCCAGAAGAAGGATCCGGGGAACTACAGGCCTGTCAGTCTGACCTCGGTGCCGGGGAAGGTTATGGAGCGGATTGTCTTGATTGCCACCACGTGGCACATACAGGACAACCAGGTGATCAGGCCCAGTCAGCATGGGTTTAGGAAAGGCAGGTCCTGCTCAATGAACCTGATCTCTTCTATGACAGGGTGACCTGCTTAGTGGATGAGGGAAAGGCTGTGGATGTTTTCTACCTAGACTTTAGTAAAGCCTTTGACACCATTTCCCATAGCATTCTCCTGGAGAAACTGGCTGCTCATGGCTTGGACAGGCTGGGTAAAACCACTCTTCACTGGGTAAAACACTGGCTGGACATCCAGGCCCAAAGAGTTGTGGTGAATGGAGCTAAATCCAGTTGGCGGCCGGTCACAAGTGGTGTTCCCCAGGGCTCAGTATTGGGGCCAGTTCTGTTCAATATCTTTATCAGTGACCTGGACGAGGGGATCGAATGCTCCCTCAGAAAGGTTGCAGACGACACCAAGTTGAGCAGGAGTGTTGATCTGCTCGAGGGTAGGAAGGCTCTGCAGAGGCACCTGGACAGGCTGGATTGATGGGCCGAGGCCAACTGTATGAGGTTCAACAAGGCCAAGTGCCGGGTCCTGCACTTTGGCCACAACAACCCC
>NW_009224786.1:27717-27931 GCF_000690835.1 Fulmarus glacialis
GCTTACTCTTCGCTGGGTAAAAAACGGGCTGGATGGCCGCGCCCAAGTAGTTGTGGTGAATGGACTTAAATCCAGTTGGCTGCCGGTCACAAGTGGTGTTCCCCAGGGCTCAGTATTGGGGCCAGTTCTGTTCAATATCTTTATTTTATCAGTGGACGAGGGGATCGAATGCTCCCTCAGAAAGGTTGCAGACGACACCAAGTTGAGCAGGAGT
>NW_009224787.1:0-1191 GCF_000690835.1 Fulmarus glacialis
ACCGCTCCATAACACTAAGACCTCACTCCTGAATGGTTATGGCCTGTTCAGCATCCATCACTTTATATGCAAAACTAGGGCTGTCCTCCTCAATGCATCGCTTTCAGGTAGCTACCCTGACAAATGACAAAATTGGGAATTCAGTCACCTGAGTTCTTCTGTGGCTCTTTGCAGTTGTACCTCACCCTTACTACCCCAAGTAATTTAAATTTAATATTAGCAAGCTTTCTTCCCCACTGCTCTCCAGGGCTCTTCCAGGTAATTTAGGAACATGTTAGATTCCCACAGTAATTTGTGCAGCCTAGAAGTGACTTTCCGCTACTGGTTCAGCTGAACTTCTGGCCTATGTTCTTTATCTTTTATGGAATTATTTACCCACACAAAGGTCTTCCCTTCTTATGCTGTGGTTAACTAACTTCCTTTAAAAAAAGCTACTGACAGACCCTCTCAAAATCCCCTCAGAAATTAGAGACACCTAAATTACTCTTATTCACATGGTTATTGGCCCTCCAACAGCCCACACAAGGTTGCAAGATAGGTTTACTTACAAAAGTCATATTGACTTTTCCCAAGCAGAGATTATAGAAGTGGCGGGTATCTGCATAAATAACACTACTAATTTGACTGTTTCAGACATTAGGATTACAGTCCTGCAAGTGCTACGGTCTCCCTTATCTAAGTTTTGGCATCACACTCGCCTTTCTCTATACCCTTGGTACCATGGTAGATTTAGACAAGAATTTACATACCACCATATCAGCAATTAAGCTACTTCATCTTTGAGTTTTTAGAACCGGAGTGAATACCACCCAGTCCTGGTACTTTCATAGAATCATAGAATCGTTTAGGTTGGAAAAGACCTTTAAGATCATTGAGTCCAACCGTTAACCTAACACTGACAAGTCCACCACTAACCACGTCCCTAAGCACCTCATCTACATGTCTGTTAAATACCTCCAGGGATGGTGACTCAACCACTTCCCTGGGCAGCCTGTTCCAAGGCCTGGGCTGCGGACCCACCCCCTCCCCTGCGCAGCCTGTTCCAATGCTTGACAACCCTTTCGGTGAAAAAAAACTTTCCTCCTATCGCTCGTTACTTGGGAGAAGAGACTGACACCCACCTCACTACAACCTCCTTTCAGTTAGTTGTAGAGAGCGAGTTGTAAGGTCTCCCCTCAGCCTCCTTTTCTC
>NW_009224788.1:0-7338 GCF_000690835.1 Fulmarus glacialis
TTGATACCGGGGGTTGCCCCGACCCATGTCTGACAACATGTGACACTGGCCTGATCTGATATGGCAATTTTCCTGAAAACTAGAGAGCAGTGGGGTTGCATTGTTCCTATCATATTTTATCCAATATACTTGTCAACCACGAAATTGATGAAATATGAAGAGGTTCTGTTTTTAGGAAGCTTCATGTACTGAGCTGAGACTGAAATATAGAGCAAGGCTTAGAAGGCAAATTCTTAGGATCTGAAGTTTAAGTTAAAAGAATGAAAAAAGTGGTAGAGTTCTGCATTACATGGAGTTATTCTCAATAAAATATTCTCTAAAGTGTTATCTAATGATACCGTCACTGGCCAGAAAGGCCCTTAGTTGCTCAACATAAATATACCAGGACTGCTGTCCACAAACAAGTGAGCTTGGGTCTGGTATTGCACAGCTGACTTCACAGGTCCATCTTTTCACAGCTTAAAAATCTGAGCACTTACCAGGTTTGCAGGCAGGTTTTGCAGACTGCACTGAGCAACTGCAGCGACATTGCCACGATCTATGGAAAATAAAACAAGCTTGGAGCCAGCTCAAGGTTTCTCAGTGGTGTTGACAAAGCTGAATGAGGACATCCTTGGGCAGAAGACGATCAATCGATCAATCCTGATGGTAGTAAAGACTGGAGGAAGGCTGAAATGAACCACTGAGGAGAATTGGATGATGAAGGCTGGAAAAGTTCCACAGCTTCAGGACTTGCAGATAGAAGAGGGAGAGTCGGAGGGGTTCCCGCAGTTTCTGTGGCCCTGGGAGAGGCTTATGGGATTTGTGGGGGCTTGTGCAGACTTTGGAGGGCTGTCGGTGCTCATGTGTCTATTTCTCTCTCTCTTATCCCTCAGCCTATCATCTTCTGGAAGGAAACCTCATGCTTCTTCACCTGTGACTGCTTCCTGTCTGGTACTGGAGCTTCTTCCTCCTGCCCCGGGTGACCATGTTACCTGTGCATCCCTGCCAAAAGTCCCCTCTCCCTTCTGCAGTAGCATCCTCCTCCTGCTGCAACCTTGGAGGCTTTTGCTCACCTGAGCTGTTGCTGTTGTGTGAGAGGGAGGGAAGGGGACAGGGCAGGGGCAAGGCCTTCTTCTGCGGCAGAGAAAGGGCAAACATAAGTGGGTGGGGAGAAGCCAGACAGGAGAGCAGTGGCAGAGGACTTCAGAGGTTGAACTTTGAGGGTTAGTGCAATGTGTTGCTCAAACTCCAGACCTTCTCTTTCCTCCATTTCTGCAAAGCAGGGACCCTGGGGTGCTCAACAGTCAGCTGCCTTAGGCAAATGCTAATTTTGTCTATACATAAATCCAGTCTTGTACTTGGCTACATTTGTTTGAGCTACAGTCACCTCTTTGGCTTACAGCAATAGTCTGAGCTCACCTGACTCTGTCCTGGCACTTTTTTTGGGGTGTGTGGTGTGGCTGCGGGGAGGGAAATTAAGGGGAAGGATTACTGCTGCACCCGCAGAAAGCTCCTGCACATTGCCAAAGTTGTTTGTCTGAGACTTAGACAAACATCTTGGAAAAATCCAGCCTCCATACTTGTGTGCATCCCACAGTCAAAGTGAAGGCATGTATTTATCAGAAACCTATCATGTACCAGATGGTAGAATAAAGTGGTTGTTTAAACACACTGTGACTTAGGGTAACCTGGCATAGCACATTCTCAAAATATGCTGCATGTGTTTCTTCACAGATCTCAACTAAAGTATAGCAGTGAATAACTTCTTAAAAATCCTGGTACAACAACATGCCTTTTGTTTCTTACATGTTATCTAAGAGCTGCTGCAGCAAATACAAGGAAGGAGTTAGATCTGGAATAGAGGTTCACTGAATACAATGCTGAAAGAGGAGTTTTCTTGTAAAGCATAGGCCTACACCTGTACAGTGGGTGAAGTCCTGAGGGACTTGCGTGCTAGAATCTACCCAAAGCATTAAACTGTCATGAGATTATCTGGCTACTCTCCACTGCAGGCCAAATCTGTGCCCTTCACAATATTCTGGCCCAGGACGTACGCATAAGCTCTGCTTATGCACAGAGGTCTTGGTCAGATGTGGAGAGAGCATGCTTCTGGCAGAAGAATTGGGAGCTGTAGTGGGTTCACATTCCCCCATTTTGGGGCTCTGTGAGGAAGCTATGCCAGTCTGTGTGGTCAAAATACTCTTTTCCTAGCATCTGTGTGTGAAGAACAGCCTTCGCTCCCTACCTTACGTGGCTGTGTTGGGCCTGCTTCCATTCATGGGTTATAGAATAAACTCAGGAGCTTCATAAAGCAATGATTGTAACAATTCTTTTTAATAAGTAAAGCAAAATCTATTGGGGAAAAGGCAACTTGGTCTCGCTTGCAGCATACAACGGCCTTGCCTTGATGGGTTGATATCCTGTGATTCAGAGACCCGGATGAACTCCCCAAAACTTTAATCATTGAGAATTTCCAATGTATTAGGTGTCAGCTTCCTTGAGGGTGAGCTTCTCTGAGACTTTGATCAAACCAAGTACTCCATAAGAAAATGTTTCTTATCAAATTTTGACATGTACACTTCCATAGCTTCTTAACTACTTTTCTCAGTTCCCAAATCTTCAAGTAAAAAGAAAAATAGAAAACATTGCACATGAATATTTGGTACAGGTTTGATTGTTTTCACTTTTCTCTCTATTGCATAACTGCTGTTCCCTGCACTTGGAAGAAGCGTTATTACTCACATGTGATTCATAATCCTCTCCCCCACCTCCCATCTCCACTTTCCCTCCTGAGCGTGATCTGCTAAATTTTCTGACAATATTTTTTGAATTACTTTCCATGTCTGCTAATGCTGTGGAGGGAATACAAGCAACAGAGAGCAAGCAGATCTCTACTCTCACTTGCTTGTTATCTGAGGAATTATGAACTAAATTTTGCTTGCAGAATTTCCACCTCAAATAATGTCCAAAGAGACTTCTACACCTCAGCTGATCTTCCAACAAATTTTGGTTGCCAGATTTATTGGTGTGATGCCCATGCTAGAATCTGCAAACTTGGCTCTCAGAATCCGGCAGGTGACAGTCAGAACAAATCTCCTCATAAACCGAGTGGGCTGGATCTGAATGCGACTGCAAGACAATAAACACGCAACTCTTAGTGCAGTTACTTGTACACAGTCTCTCTCTAAAGAAAAAAACGCCAATTTTTAAATCTGTCAACAATAGTTTATCAGTAGGCAAGATTTCTTGTGAGTAGTACCCCATTCTGTCAAGCATATGGTCAACAACTTGCTATGTCAAAGGAGCAACAGCACATGTCTGTGAAATGCAAAACACCACAGGATCAATTAAAGCAGAAGAAATATTAAACAACCAAAAATATATTGGAATGTTCTCTTCTTCCAATGCAGGGCCCAGCATAAAATCTGAATTTTCTTGATTCCATTTAGTCTTTTAACCTACTTGATTACTTTTTTCATTAAAACCACTTAATCTTTGCCTTGTTATTTACATTGTTTTGTAGAATTCTTTTTTTTTTTTTGATCTGTGTGTCACCATTGCTCTTCCCCTGTAAGCTAAGCATATGTAGTGTAACATAGCTTGTCACTATCTGAAGGGTTTTTTTTTTCCCTGGCTCTGAGAATTAGAAATAAAGGTATCTCCTTCAGATGTTTGCCAGAAGTGTTGTAAATACGATGATTTGGGACTAGAGGATAAAGACTGGCATTTGGATATTCTCTCAAGCCTTGTATTCTGTGACCTCCATGATTTTACTTTTCTTCACCTGTAACTACCGGGTGGGTGAAGAAAATCCAGCATTTTTGCATTTAGATTTTAAAGTGATCATGACTGGGCACTGCAGTCTCTTCTCAGGTTTGTGCTCTGTAGGACAGGATTTCGTATGGGGCTGGGGAGCCTATGGCAAGGGAAAGCCTAACAGCCGTCAAGCTAGAGACATTGGTGGGGTAACCTTACAGATGCCTGTGATCTGATGTCATCTCTACAGATTGGAAATCACAGGGAGGAGAGTAATTTGACAAAGTGCTATTCAGTAGTTAATTTTGACGTTAATTGAACCAGAAAGAAAAGAAAACAAGTCATATTATCAAGATCAATAATAGGATGGGATTAACCAATTGTTTCTCACTAACCTAATTCATAAACAAATGTAATAGATGGAATTATTGATAAATGGTGCTCATGAGATTAATACTGCATTCCTATCCCATTTCAAGTACTAAATGAGGTTGCTGAAATAGAAAAATAGAAGTACGCTTTGAAATAAAGCAATGTTTATTAAAGTAATTGAAAATAAATAAAATAATAATTAAAACAAATAACTTCTAAAAATATACAGATTAATACCACTTCATGAAATGAAAGGTAAATGAGTGAAATCATACATATTATTGAAATATGGCTGTCACTAGTTTTAACAGTATTTCCATTTTTATCTGAAAGAATAAACTATTGTTTGTTCAATATTCATATAGTGCAGAGCATTGTGGTCTATGACTAGGTCTCTTGGGCACTGCAATAATTAGTAATGAGTTAGTAAAAGAAATAATGAGTAACGTGGAAGCCAATGTCTTCAGTAAGAAATAGGATTCCATTGTGGTGTTATTTAGCCTATTACTAAGAACACAGAAAACTTCAAAGGGTATTTTTTTTCCATAGTTGCAAGACAAAAGTAGATCATTATTTAGTAATCAGACTTAAAGACATTATTTAGTAATCAGACATAATTTAGTAATCAGACTTAAAGGGGTAATTCAATAACGTATGTTTATTTAGTGAAGAAAACCTGTCTCAAACAATATTATTGTCTAATTAATATCAAAGATCCTTAAAAATAAAGAAACAAAATAAAAATAAGTAGATTGGATAGTACAATATGGTTAAAGTAGCAAATAGTTTCTCTTAAGAAATGTTCTTACTAAATCAAAGTATAGGATTTAGAAAGAACATTCAAGGTCATTTCCCAGTTACTGCTCAAGGTCATACAGCATGTTGTGTGCATATTCCAGAGACGGCAGAATAATTTTCAGGAGGATTGAGTTACAATAACTCTGTATTGTATGAATGTTAAAATGGCTAGAGGAACTCCAATTTAATATAGGATTAGCGTTAAAAATAATGGAAGGTAAAAAATCAGTCCAGTTAAGTACCATGTAAGGAGAAAGTTGAAACTAATTAATGTGAAGATTGATTAAATGCTTGCAGTAAGTGCAGTGAGGTATTTGTACTGCTTGTGTTATTTTGGGGATTAGAGATGCTCTCCCAAAACACTGTCAAATGTAAAGCCCATATGGCAAAAAGGAATAAATACTGACCAATTTAAGAAAAGAAAAAGAAAATACAAAAATCTGAGCTTTTGGTATTTAGGTAGGGTAAACACTATCTGTTTTAATTACTGAGCCAGAATGGAAATATAGCAGAATTCAAAAGGATGTGGTATTTGCACACATTGAATGGCTTCCATAAATAGGAACACAGAACACACTGAAAATTAATGTAAAAATGGATTCTACTTTTTATTCAACACAGGCATGAAGGTTTAAACGAGACTAGGAATGATGAGAAAATTCTCCTTCTTTTGCCCCTCAAGCACACAGATGATAGCTATTATAAAAGGGAGAGAGCTAGTTTTTTTTCTTTTGCATGTGTTACTTGGTATGCAAACACAGGACAGAGGAGGGGTTGAGAATGGGCTAAGCTGAACCTGTAGGACAAGAATGGTGCTGACAGTGCTAGTAAATCCTCAGCTGTGTTTAAAATGATAATTAGTTTTAGTATGGCTAATGTCATAGTAGTGTGACAGTACTATGGCTTAGTAGTATGGCTTCGCTATGGCCTATTCTGTGACCTCTAGAATGAAAGGTAACCCTAAGACAATAACTTAGAAAGATATGACATAATACATACTACTCTAAGGTTCATACACTGCATATTATTGTCAGGCAAACGCACTGCAAGAATTATGACCTTTTTGTACTTTAGCAATAATAAGACCAGTGAACAAGGTAACTTAGTAAATTAAGTTATGATTAAATTCAACTTAAAAGACAAAATTCAAATTATATCTTCTTATGATTGCAATACACTCCAAGTGTATTGTATATGTAACAGAGACAATTAAATTAGTTACCAAGGCAAATTTGTCTCAGATATCAGGTGTAAATCCTGCAATCCAGCCCAATTATTGTTTTCAAGAGAACAATTTAAAAATCTGAGGCTGCTTTGGAGTAGTCTCTTTTCTCTTTTGCTTCTGGCATAGCCTTCTCAGTTAATTCATGGAATGAGAATTGTGCACAGAAATCTGTGGAGGCATGGTAAGGGTATTGATTTTGGATATTCCTGAAATCAGAGCCTGGCAGGAGTCTGAATTTTTGGAACAAGGATTTGGATTCCAGCCATGTCACTGTTCTAGAAGAGCAGTTTTTTTCACTCTTCAAGGACAAATTTTTACTTCCTTTGAAGTGCAGAAATTCCCAACAGAGTCCTTTAGTAATAAATATTGATTCATCTTCTCTCTGTCCTTTAGAGTAATAGTCCCTCCCTTAGCTGTCTTTGCGTTTTGTCATATGGTTGTCAGTTTATGTTGGTACCTCTGTCAGGAAAGCACCAAAGTCACTAACTCTGTTAGTCAGAGTCCTAAATAGGTTTTGAAGAAAGTGTCTCTTCCTTAGGAGAAGAGCATCAAAGGACTAAACACTTCTTATTTGTATTCAATAGCAATTGAAGGACATTGTCAAGTCAGGACAATTCTGACCTCAGTACCTTTTGACCTTTAGGTGGTGAAATTTGGTATATCCATCTGCTCTTGGATCACTTTTAAAATTGATCAGAACTCCACCCAGTGGTATCAATACATAGCTCTTCCTTCAGCCTTTTTATGTTGGTACTTTTAATTTTCTTTAGTTTAGCAATGAACCCAGTTTTGATTCTGGATAGTGAGACCACCATTTAGGCACGGTAGGTGGCTCTGCATATTACCTACCAATCCATTAGGTGGCATCTAACTTTCAGAAAAGTTAACTTTTTATGCATTACTCTTCTTTGCCTGGTAATGCTTTTAAATCTAATTTAATATTGTTAATTAAATTATCAGGATTGAAATAGCATTAGGGAAGCTATTAGAATGCTATTAGAATGCTATTAGGGAATGCTATTGGAATTAGGAAAAACTTCTAAATTCGCTATAAAAATTAGTATTCCACTTACTCATAGAATCATAGAATCATAGAATCTGTTGGAAAAGACCTTTAAGATCATCAGGTTCAACCATTAACCTAGCACTGTCAAGTCCACCACTAAACCATGTCCCTAAGCACCACATCCACGCATCTTTTAAAT
>NW_009224788.1:7654-7956 GCF_000690835.1 Fulmarus glacialis
ACATGCTCCAGCACCTCAATGTCTTTCTTGTAGTGAGGGGCCCAAAACTGAGGGAAAGAAGGCATTAAGTATCTCAGCCTTTTCCTAATCCTTTGCCACTGTGTTTCCCCCCGCATCCAACAAAGGATGGAGATTCTCCTTAGCCTTCCTTTTGTTGTTAACGTATTTATAGAAACATTTTTTATTGTCTTTTATGGCAGTAGCCAGATTAAGTTCTAGCTGGGCTTTGCCCCTTCTAATTTTCTCCCTGCATAACCTCATGACATCCTTGTAGTCCTCCTGAGTTGCCTGCCCCTTCTTCC
>NW_009224789.1:0-3248 GCF_000690835.1 Fulmarus glacialis
GGTTCGGCCGGTACAGCCTGGAGGAGCTGAGGAGCCTCACCCTGCGCTTCGCCGTTTACGCCAGGTTTCGCAGCCTCAAGGACTCCTTCGTGGGAGAGGTCCTCTTCCCCTGCGCTCAGGCCACCTGGGACCTCCGGGCGTCTTCTAGCTACAGCTGGGAGCTGTCGAGCACCAAAACCAAGATCCGAAAGGTCAGGAAGGCAGCGGTCTCCAGCGGGAGGGGTTGTCCTCATATTTTGGCTGAGGTCCACTTGGTCTCAGAGTCCTAAAGCTCCACGTCGAGAGCCAGAGCCTCCCTCCAAGTGTCACCCGGTGGGAGGCAGCGGGAGGGACTGAAGGTGCTGAGGCAGAAGCCTCCCGTCCCCGCGGTCCTCCCTTCTGGTCCAGGTTCATCAGCCGCCCACCATTAATATCCATGAACCGTAGCGACTGGCAGCATCTCTGCTTGGGAGCTTCACTGAAGATGGGGGTGCTGGGGGTGGAAGGGTTAAACGCAGAGCTGGCACCATCCTTAGGGTGATAGGAAGCATCAAATTCACCTTCTTGACTCATTTTTGCCCATTCTTGACCCACCCGTCACACAGGTGGGAGACAAGCAGCCCTGAGTTGGAGGGGCTGGATGAGATTGGAGAAGGTTTCACGGCGTCTCCTCCTCTCTCATCTCATTGCAGTGCCTCTGCGCCCACGACACCAGCCGCAGCGTCCTCTCCTCCCCCTCCAAATCCCTCGGCCAGCTCTTCCTTCTCCTCCAGTACCAAGCTCTGGCCAGCCGCATCAAGGTGCTGGTCCGCAAGGCAGAGCACCTGGGCCGGCTCTCGCGCGTGCCGGGCACGCCAGGTAGGGCACCGGGAATGGACGGGGGGCAAGGAGATGCCCAGGTAGGCACAGGGAATGGCTTCCCCTCCTTTTGCTTGGCAGATAAGTCTTACTTCCTCTTGAACTTCTCTTTTCTAAGCAAAATGAGTGCAGGTAGCACGGCTAGGATCTAGATATCTCCAGTATGGCCCCCAAATGCTTAAAATATACATATTTATGGTAAAAAAATAGCGTGTGGCTTTCTGTCCTGCTGGCTGTTGTCATCTCTGCCTCCCCACGCAAAGCTTGGGATGCAGGCAGGGATGGAGCAAAGCCGAGGACTTTGGAGGTCCTTGCTCCCAACCAGGGAGGGGTAGGTGCAATCAAGAGGGACAGCACATCTCCGTCCTCTCCCCACAGCTCCGCAGAGCCCCGTGGAAGTCTTGTAGACCCCCAGGCACCCCAATTTGGCTGCCCATGCCGTGCAGAAACCTGGATCGCGAACCTCCAGCCTCCCTCCCTGGTGCATGTCCAGAGCAGGTCCCTCTCACCAAGGCTCTGTCTCCATTTCCAGGCCACTACGTCATCATCCACCTTTACCACAACGGCCACGTCATCGACACCAAGGAGACCAAGTCCATCACTGGCTACAACCCTGTCTGGAACATGCCCTTCCTCTTCAACCTCCCTGCTGGGGACATCCAGCAGCAAGAGCTGTCCTTGGAATTCACCGTAATGCAGGTGAGCAGGACGGAGGTGACCACGGCCACCAAGAAGGTGGCTTGGATGACCCATGCTCAGGAGCCTCTCCTGCAACCAGGGGTCTCAGTCCCCGCTCGTGGTAGGGGTACAGGAGGAGCTATTTCTTGCTGCCCACAGGAGGTTGCTGGGGTGGGATTGGTCTTATTGGGGCAACGGGTGTTTCTAGCTCTGCTTGAAGGCCATCAACCATGTCCCACACTGCTTCTGCCCCTCTTCTGCCACAGGCTCGCATCTACACCCGCAGCTCCCCGCTGGGCCACGTGCAGGTGGGTCCCCGCGCCCCCGGGGCCGGGCTGCTGCACTGGAAGGAGATGTGCAGCCGGGGCCAGCTGGAGTCGGCGCGATGGCACCAGATCCAGCCCGACGCACTTGGACTCTGATCTTGCCCGCAGCCCCCGGGCAGGGCTTGCCCGGGACTCAGCTGCCCACAGGCACGAGCGAAGGGGGATCTCCGAGCCTTGGAGGGGTGAGGTCTCAGCCTGCATGTCGTCGTGGGCTCCATCTCCAGGGCTGGAGACGAGCGATGGTCGGCAAAACCCCCTTCTGAACGGCTCCGGAGAGGAACAAGGCCATCTGAGATGGCTTCAGCCTTGGGGAGAGGAGAAGAGCCAAGCAGGAACCTTTCTCTGCTACATCCGCCGGACGCCCACTCGGTGCCCGCACCCTGAGCACCTGAAACCTTGGCCATGGTAGGAGATGGGTGGGAAGATCACCCAACTGGGAGACCAGCCCCATGTCCACCCGCTGATGGCCACAGTAGCGGTATCTACTGCCCCTTCTAACCCACCATCACCAGCCCACCTTTCCACCCAGTCCCACAGCAGCCAATACCTTCACCAGACCCTTCCTCATCTCCACGGGCTGGGACACATCCTGCTCTGCTCCTCGGCGAGAAGAACCGCAAGGACTCGCCGATACCACCCCAACCCTCTCTGCACCAGTGCTAACGGTGTTCATTGGCATTTTTAATTAATTGCTGGCCCAAATGAGTGGTCAATAAATAAATAGAGGGGTCGAGCATGTTTGCACGCGTGGAGTAATTGAACCTCTTTCCTATCCCGGTGCTCTTTGCTCGGCTCTGCCACAGGCCAGCAGCATCTGTGGTCCGGCTTTAGGAGCAAGAACTGTCCTCCAGAGCGGTGGCCTGGGTGGGAGGAGATGGTCATCTACTCATGGGGCAGAAGGGAGCAAAGCCCCACTCACGTAACCCCTGCGTGGTGCTAAAACGGGACTGAGGCCCTCTCTCCACGTAGATTAACTGGACAACTGAACCTCTTCCACCAGCTCCTCACCCGTCTGGCCGTGACCCCTCTGTAGCCCCAAGGGCAGGTCCCCGTAGAGACAACGGTGGCTTTCAGCCCCATTCGGTGGAAGGAGAGTGTCTGCAGAGCCCGTGGGGAGAGAAGCTGCACGGGCCACAGTGATGCAGACCATACTGAGGGTCATCATGGCGAGGTTCACCATGGCGAGGAAGGCCATGGCGAAGGCGGCTGGGATGAGGATGGCCATGGTGAGGATAGCTGTGGTGAGGAAGGCCCAATGGTGAGGAAGGCTATGGTGAGGGTGGCCATAGCAAGGATGGCCATGGTGAGGAAGGCCATGGTGAGGATGGCCATGTGAGGATGGCCATAGCAAGGAAGGCCATAGCAAGGAAGGCCATGGTGAGGAAGGCCATGGTGAGGATGGCCATG
>NW_009224790.1:0-2505 GCF_000690835.1 Fulmarus glacialis
CCGGGGCGCCCGCGGTGCCGTGGGCCAGCGCGGAGCTCTGCTGGAAGGACGCCATCCCCCCGGAGGTGCCCGCTCTACCCCTCATGAGGGGCACGCTGCCGGCCCTTAGCTCCTCAGAAAGCCTGGGACAAACACAGGCTCCCAGTAAGCAAGCTCCTTCCTGGAAAAGTGACATTTTGAGGAAAAACTCATTTTCATTTTTAGGGTAAAGCGTTTCTGTGGTCAGTAAGTCACGTTGTGACGTTGTTTCCTGCCATTACATGTATCCACGGGTGATTTCTGCGTCTCTTCTTGCCCATCTGGACCATTTATTCACGAACTGTATGTTTAATGTGCTCCTCGGGTTTTATTTTTGGTAGTGATGCAGCACCTGTGTTTTCAGCGTGTTTCGGATGGTCGAGGGAAGAGGGTCCATTTAATTGTGTCAATATTTAGAAAAATGGTAGGTCCAGTCATACTTTTGGACGTTGTGGAATATGGCTTATAAAAGTGAAATCCATAACAGGTTTTTTGGTTATTTGAATGAAATGTGGGCAGGTGAAAAGAAAAAAAGTCAAAGTGCATGTTAGTTTATCTTAGAGTTTTTTCTCTGGGGGGAAAAAAAAAAACCAAACAAAAAACCATTTAAATGCAATAAAATAATTCTGCAGCACATAATAAAAGCAACGGTGTTTGGGACTAAATGTAAAGATGCACGTCTGAAAGTTCTTCCTCTTTCATATGCTCTTATATGTGTGAAAACTGCTTTGCCCCTCTCAAAATGTGCACCAAGTTTGAAATAGGTGACTTTGACGGGAGCTGAGCAGGTTCCCTTCATGGAGGATCGCCAGAATCTACCATCAGTGTGAAACTCCACTTTGTAGGCAAGTTCTCTGGCCATTCCTGCGTCGCAGTCAGCGGGAGCGGCTCTGTACAGCAAGGCGGTGGGGCCGAGACACCTGTGCTGTATGCTTCTTGGGGACTTCTTACCCTGGATGGGTCCTTGGGGGCTTCTTCCCAGCTGTAGTCTGGGAGCCTGCTGCCCAGTTTACAGCCATACAGCGTTAAGGTCCACCGCACAGGCTTGTTCTCCAGTTTCATCGAAGAGGAATCCACATAGTATTAATCTCTGGTATCACTCCCTGATGAAACAGAGTGCAGTAATTGGGGGTAATTAGGAGATTTCCTTCCAAAACACGCTCATCAGAGTTAAAACACTAATGCAGATGTTTCTGTCTGTCTCAGCACTTGCGTGCTTTGTCATGCTGATTTGGGAGGAGGAGGAGGAGGGAGTGTAAGACCCTTGTGTTCAGAGGGAACATGACAGTTGGTTTGGGATGGTTGGGTATCGTGCGTGTGCTCCAGAAAGAGGTGATACTATTGTTCTGACCTCAGAGACCTGTTCTCATCATTTAAATTCTAATCTTTAAGGACAATTGGCTTAAACCGTATGGATACAGTCAACTTCTCTGCTACATCTATCTATTTGGCTTTCTGTGACATCAGTTTGTAAATCTTTTTGTGTCACCAGCTTAGTTGTGTGATCCCTTCACACACTCTGGGATTTCCATGTGTCTGACTTCAGGATGCGTCAACTCCCTCCAGTGGGATTTCTGCCTATTTTTAGGGCAGCTGTCATCATGACTGTGTTTAGAAGATGGAGCACAGTGCAGTGAACAGACTGTAAATAGCACTTGCCCTTTTTAGTGGAGTATTTCTTTCATCCTGGAGGAAGAAGTAAATTGAGCGGCATTTTCAATTCTGCATAATAGTCCTTCTTAAGAATTCCCTTTGGAGTCAGTCTGTGGTTCTTGGTTTTTGCCTGCAACTTTTAAGGCAGGCTGGTCTGAACAGCACGTGATACGCAGGGCATTTCACTGCACGGGGGAGTGTTCTGTGACTTGGTTTCACAAGCTGGAGAAAGGAGTCCATGCAGGCAGCTCTCTGCTTCACGTAGGCAGGTCCCCATAGCTGGGGCACCAGCTCATTCATGCCCCTCTCCTCCTACACACCAAAACACACCCATTCGTGTCCTGTAAATCACTTGCAGAGGAAAATGACTCACTAACCTTTGCTTCTTGGATGCGAAAGAGTTAACTCATTCGTATAGCTTTTTTAAGACACAGGAGTCTAACCTGTGAGGTGCCTAGCGAGGCTGCTTTCTCAGCTGCCTTTCAGGTTCTTTGGTTCATTTGTAGCATGGCTAATTTCCATCCCTGCAGCTCTTTAAATGAAATGTGAGCTTGTAGTTGGTGCTCACCACGGACACACCTTTTATTTACAAAGAAAGTTTTGCAGTTGTTTAAAGCTTCATGGATTGATTTTGAAGGCTTGTTGAAGGGGGTCCTTCTCTGTCCCCACCTCTGGTTTAGTCTACTTCCTGTAACTTTGAAAAAGTGCTGTGTTAATCAGTCAACAAAACGAATGTGACAAGCATCTTAAAAATCATTCAAGATGGGGTCTTGTGCCCCAAACAGATCTCTCTGCAGCCAGGGATAAAATGCGGCGTTTTCTTCTGTGTTGGCA
>NW_009224790.1:2526-7438 GCF_000690835.1 Fulmarus glacialis
CTTTTTGAAAAGAGCCTGGTGGCAGCCCCTTGCCTGGTTCTTTAAAGGTTAGTGCGAGGAACGTTCTATTCCAGAGCGAGTGTACGTAGCAGAAGCACTTTCAGACTTGTAGTTGGCATGCAATGTATTGAAAAGGAGTTGTTAGACATACAGATCATGTTTTAAGTACCCACTTCATAAAAAAATTGCATATGCAAATGTCTTCAGGTGAGAAAAGGAAGTCTGTAATCAGTGTTGTGGGGCGTGTTAGCAACCTTGTGTTAAAGATAAAATGAGAGAACATCTGGGCTGCTAAGCAGGGAGTGGTAGGAGATGCGTGGTGGTCTTTGGGGAGATATAAATCTCTTAAACTGTGCTTTGGTCATAGAGCTGAGCCAGTCTAAGCCCTGGCTGGCACCCAAAGGGGGACACTTCTTCCCTTCCCTGTATTCTCCTCCCACATCTCACCAGGCTTCACAAGTTTGTCTTCTCTTTTCTACTGGCACTTGTGCTCATCTGATCTGTCAGCAAACCTATCCTGGTACACAGCCAGAAAAGTCTTTTTGTTTTGTAGGGTTAGTTTTTGGCTGATTTAACTCCCTGAACCTTTGTTCTGCACAGATCCAGTACTGGAATAAGGGGAGCAAACCTGTCCCTTCCACTTGCTGCTGTAAGCTCAGCTTAGCTGGATTGCTGAACACCACTTAGGTTTCATGACCGATTTGATAGACGCAGAAACAAAAGCTGTGCACTTCTGCGACATTGCAGCCAAGCAATATAGCCTTGCTGAAAAGTAAGAAAGCTTAATGGTGCAGGCTTGGTAATATGAACTGGGCTATATTGATTCTGGGGCCTAAATTGGTATCTCTGTGCAGTGTCGAATTGTGCTATATAAACACAGAAGTTTGAGTTGGTGCCAGTACAGATTTCTGTGCTATGCTGTGTTTCACTCGGTAGAGGTGCACTTAGGATATGCAAAACCCCTCTATTAAAGGGGATGTTGAAAGCCCTGCTCACAGGAAGAGCCCAGGTGTTCCCAAAAAAGGAGACGCCCTTCCTTGTTAAGCATATACTAAAATGTTTCCTGAATGGAGCTGATTTGGGAGTAAATGGAACTTTCTTCTGCAGACTCTGTTCCTGGTGTAAGGAGTGAAAGGGAGGTGGGCTGAGGCTTTGGCCTCATGCTGGCAGGAATGGGTCCTGTCTAGGTCAGTTTGTAAAAGCAGGTGGTGTAGGAGCGGGAGTGAAAACTCTTTGTTTCGCTCCTGGAGTGGCAGCATTGTTACTGCAGGTGAAGGGCTTTCTGGAAAAGGACAGAATGAAGTGAAAAATATTTTCTTTATTTTTCAAAGTCTAGCATGCTGGGTTTGATCATCTTTTGACCAAATGGTTTTCAGCCAGACTTCTATTATCTAGTTTTTGGGAAGCCTGTGAGGTTGTTACAGTATAGAATAGGCTGCTAAGCATCTAGGCGGTGTTTATACAGCTCAAGCCAATGATCTGACTCTTTGGTTCTTTCATCATTTCATCTGCAAGTTGGAGTCAGGCTCCTGGGTGAGCTCCACCTGCTGTACTAACATGAACCATTGATAAGTGCTTTTTAGTTGAAAAGCATACTTAGGATGAAAAAGTCATTGGAAATAAGGTAGGCTTCAGTATTTGAGGCTTGGGCTTGGTTTGGTTTTTTTTGCCTTTGGGACTCTTTCATTGCTATTAGAGATAAAAACAGCTGAAGTGCTTAGAACTGTTGGAGAATATTAGGGACAATTTTCAGTTGGCATGTTCAGTCCGTTTTCCAAACACAGCTGACAGTGCTGTGAAGGTCCTGGTGGAAGGCCTCAGAATATTTGGGCTGCACACAACTTGGTCATATCTCTGACAGTTCTCTTTGGTTTCTTAACTGTTCTATGTGCAGTGAACATGAAAGCTGGGTGCAGTCTAGCAATTGCTATTTTGTGAGAAGAACTGATTGGCAAAAGGTTCAAACTCGCCTCCTTTTCACAATGGGAGGAAAACTGAATACACCAAATATTATGTCTCTTTGCAGCCAGGAGAACAAACAGGTCAGAGTGTCCAAGAATTGGATCCTCTGTTAGCCAGCAGTGAGAGATGTGTATGTCTTTCCTTGCTTGTTGAATTGCTCCACAGAAATCCACTGGTGTGACTTGCCCTTTTGCAGTCACTGTACCATCTTAGGTAGCAGGCTAGGCTCTGCCTGCCTATCTTATTAAGTGCCATGCATTTGCAGATCTTACTGAATTTTGCTCAGAACATTTGGGTTTTTTTAAATCACTGTAAAAACAGCTTTATACCACCTGCCTCTTTTTCAAGACTACTTTGCAAAAATGTTTCTGAAGTTTGTCATCCAGTATTGACCACCTATACTGGGAGGTCAGCAAAAATGCAACCCACAACTTGTTTTCCTGTGAAAATGTGACTTTTTTCAAGGTATGTCAAAGAAGCGGTGTACAGCCTCTGTAGTGACATATGAGTCTAAAATAAAAGAATTTTTCACAACATCTGTCTGTGTTTCTGTGCTAGTTGTCCATATTTTCTGAAAAGAGCTAAAATTTCATCTAGAATCCTATGTACCTTTTTTAAGTGAGCCTGCTTTTAGTAATGACACTAAACTAGAATTCTTCTTTTTGACCCTGTCGTTACTTAACTTTCCTTCTTTGTCGCTAGTTTGTATTTCAGGGGGTCCCCATGCGTTTTCAGCACTGCAGCTCAGCAGAGAAGTACAGGAGACGAGTGTGGCCCAGAAGATCCCCGTGATGAGCCCAAGCATCCCCTTTCTGACTGTGCCTTAGAGCACAAAGCCATCAAATTGGAAGAACAAGTCCGGGATTTAACTGTGAGTATGCTGCTGCTGGCATCATGATGTCTTTCATTCAGTCCCCTTGACTTGGTCTGTCTTTCAGCCCTAGCTTTTTCTGAAAACCCTATAACACGCACACAATGCCACTGTGCTATGGCAGCCTTTAAAGCAGCTGTACTTTAAGTGTGAGAGGGTGCACTGTGAAAGTACAGTCTGCCTTCCCCAGAAATGCCATCTGTCAGTAGTACCTAGGAGCAAGACTCTGATAATATGATTCTGGCAGGCAAAACTGTATGTTGGAGATGGCCTGGTCAATTTTTTCTTTCACAGCATTGTACAGAGGGAATGGCAGTAGGTTTGTCCTGATTAGCATCACATACTGTGTCGCACTGGATCCAGATTTTCTGAGAAGGAAAGTCCTCGTTAGTGACAGTGGTGTGGTGGAACTGGTGGGGTCATGTTATAGGGACTTCGAAGAACAGATGTGACTAAGGAGAGGATTAAATACCGCAGCACTGGGCAGGCAATTCTGGAGATAATCACCCTGGGAGTACTACTGCGCAAGCGATAAATCAGCTGGTTGCAGACCAGTTGCTGAGACCGCCAACTTGCCTGCTGGAGAAAGGAGTGTCTCAATAGCTGCAGTGAATCATGCAAAAAGCAGCAGCCTGACAGCGCGATGTTCAATTGAGCTGTGCCCTGAATGCTTCTGGCCTTCGCTTGGGTCATTTGAGGGAGTTGCAGTTGTGCTGATTAATCCGTAGGAGAGGGACTTGGGTTTGCATGTAGTGAAAACACAGGAGCCCAGCACAACCTTCTGACGTGAAGTGGGCTCTTTTTAAAGCGTTTCTAAGGGATTGCTAACTTGTCAGGAAATGGGGTTTACCTCCTTGTTTGATGTCTCCCCTTGCTATTGTGGTTACAGGAGCGATACCGGAAAGCTTTGGCAGATTCTGAGAATGTCCGGAGGAGAACGCAGAAGTTTGTGGAAGATGCCAAGCTTTTTGGTAAGCAAAGTGAGGCAGAGCTGTGTTTACTGCAGTGGCCTGCCTGAGCATAAAATGCTGATCAACAGCTTTTCTCTCCCCTCATCGTGCCCTTGTTCATTGTAAAGTCTGGCATGATGTTTGGCCTGGGCTGTTGGTGTCTGGGCTTACTTGCTATTTTTTCTGTATGTCCAGCTGTGTCCTATCAGGTTTATCTCACTGACTGTTTTGTGATCTTTTTCTAATAAAATAGGCCTGGTGCAACAGAGTGTAGTTTTACTGACTTCGTTGAAATTACAAGTTCTTCTGTATGCTGAGAACTGGCTCTGGCAGGGTGTATTTCATACTCCTAGCTGTGTCATCAGGTTGTGATTTCCTTTACTGTATTGACAGCCTCTTCTCTTCTGCTCTAGCTTTTAGGAGGTAGATCCTGCCTGGGACAAAGGTTGTCAGTTCCTATATCAGATGTTCTTTAAAACTTCTATAATAAATATTTTAGCATCAGTGAAGTGAGCTGGATTTGTAGCTTTGGCAATGGAGGCAGGTGAAGGGCGAAGAAACTGCTGTTTAATCATTGCACTCTGCCAGCACCATCTCTGAGAATGAGAAACTGTTATTCTCCACAATGCATGAATCTCGGAAGGTTTTTTGTTAGTTAATTCCAGTAGCTTTGAAATTAGAGCTGCTGTATTTTTCTTGCCGTTCTACCCATTGTGCTATAAAATGGCTGTTGAGTTCTGGGATAATCGGCACCATTGCTTTTGAGAGGGTTTTTTTGAGCTCTTTGAATTTTAGATATAATATGCTTCAGATTTGAAGAAAAATGAGGTTCTTTATTAGAAGTTGCTCATGGAGTGAGGCATGGGGGTCTGTAGAGCATTAAAACAGACTCTGGTGCAAGAGGAAAACCTGAAAGGAGGTTGTAGCAAGGTGGGTGTCAGTCTCTTCTCCCAAGTAACAAGTGATAGGACAAGAGGAAACGGCCTCAAGTTGCGCCAGGAGAGGTTTAGATTGGGTATTAGGAAAAATTTCTTCACCAAAAGGGTTGTTAAGCATTGGAATAGGCTGCCGAGGGAAGGGGTTGAGCCACCATCCCTGCAGGTGTTTAAAAGACGTGTAGACGTGTAGG
>NW_009224790.1:7451-15060 GCF_000690835.1 Fulmarus glacialis
GGACATGGTTTAGTGGTGGACTTGGCAGTGTTAGGTTAATGGTTAGACTTGATGGTCTTAAAGGTCTTTTCCAACCTAAATGATTCTATGATTTTATGAAATGGTTAGTAGTTGGTCTGCTTCTGTCGGCTCCTTTGTTGCTTCTCCTTCATGCTTCTTGGTTCTGTGCATTTTTGAACATGTATGTACAGGTATAGACAGCCCCAAACTATTGTTTCTCTTTCTCTGTTTTCCTAATGTGTCTTTCCAGTAAGTTAGTTATGGTATCTACATAACTGAGGGAGGCTGGTTTTCCTGAAATTTCTTCCCTGTGTAATACACCACTTCTGGAAATGTATCTGATCTAAACCCATTTTTCTAATGAAAAAGACTGCATGACTTTTCATGACCATCCCAAGGACCATTTTGTCCAGTCCTTCCACAATGGTTTTAACTTATAAATAAAATTGTGGCTGTACTTTTGAATAGTCATGTATTATTTTTACTTCCCCCCCATTGTGTTTGTTCCCCGTGTGCATGGGCATTTTTGTGAGTTGCTTGGCAAAACATTTATGTCTGTGGGACTGTACAAGAGGGTGTTGAACAGTGTCCTAAATGACACATCTTAGTTGCAAGAACTTCTTAGAGTGAAATACTAATGCTCTGCTTTGTCAAGTATACTTACTATCTATCTATCTATCCATATATATGTGTTGATGTGTATAGATGTACCTTTCCTGAATATACCTTGATTTGGGGAGTCTTTAGATTACTACCCATGTAATGACAAAGCTTTGGCTACAGGATACAGAAGACACTGTCTGCTCTCACTAAAGTAACGGTTCAAATAAATTAGCAGCTTTAAAGGTGCTTTCAAACTGCTGTGACTTTGTGCCTGTCATTGGTACTGTAGCTCTGTATGTTCTGTAAACTGCCCTTCATTTACTTCTTGCTTCTTTGTGCCTATAGGGATCCAGAGTTTCTGCAGGGACCTTGTGGAGATAGCAGATATCTTGGAGAAGACTGCTGAGAGTGCCGCAGAAGAAGCAGAACCTAGTAATCCAAATCCAACCCTGAAGAAAATCTGTGAAGGCCTCTCTCTCATAGAGGCCAAATTGCAAAGTGTATTTGCCAAACATGGCCTTCAGAAGATGAACCCTGTTGGTGGCAAATATGATCCATATGACCATGAAATAGTCTGCCATGTACCAGCCGAGGGAATGCAGCCGGGCACGATAGCACTGGTGACTCAGGATGGCTATAAACTCCATGGTCGCACTATCAGACACGCACTCGTCGGCGTGGCAGTAGAGTCACAGGAATGACGTGGGCTTACCCATTGGCATCTGGGACCTTACTGAGCTGAGGACCCCTCAGCACTCAGTCACAGCTGCAGCTGCATGTCTTTACTTATTTATTAAGCTAGGTTTGTATTGTATGTTGGCGACTTTATAATGTGTGCAGTCATTTTGCCATTAATTTTAAGGTACTTCTATATTTAATAATCATTTTTGGAGTATGTGGAGTAGTACTAGGAGTCCTGCTATTTGTCAGAAACATGGCACTGTAGCCCTTTTCTCCGTGGCTCGTTTCTCCATTAAGACTTGTATGGGGAAGAGGGGACATACGGGAGAGAAAGGGAAATTCTCTGAGAGCTGAGGAATCTTGTCTCCCGGTTCTATCTCTGAGACAGACTCCTGCAGTGGCATTCAGGAAAGTAATTTCTCTGCCTCAGTTTCCATATCTGTATTAAGGGAATAGAGTAATACTTATTGACCTACCTCACAGGGATGTGGTGAGGCTTTTTCTTTGCAAAGCACTCAGAAGAGGAAAAGCCTGAGTATTATTATCAGGCTGGTTTTGGTGTCTTCCCTTGTCCCCAGGCCCCTCAGGTGGGGATGAAGATGATCACTTGAAATGACATTTAGGGGCAGCTTTTTCTCATGTCACTTCAGGAAAACAATCCGGAATTAATGAAATCTCTGTCGTACTACAGTTGAATAGGGATAAGGTTTTAGAGAGAATTCAGATGTTAGGTCAGACTTTAACGTGTTAATATTTGTTCTCCAGGTAAAACTTCAGCTTGCCTCCTTGTTCCTAAAGGTAAAACAAGGAGTAGTGGTTCTTGGTGGAGCCAGAAGACTGTTCTCAAATCTCTCTTTCTCCACCAAAAAGTATATTTTGGAGGAGAGTAATCTCTCTTCCCTGATGGGTATTTGTGCAGCTTTCAAGCATGATAAACTATATGCCCTTTGTTGCAGCTGCTGGCAAAATGGAGATGTGCCCTTAAGCAGAAAATCTGGACTGTTTTATTTTCTCAGCTCTCCAATAATGGTACTCAGATAACACTAACTTCCAGTTCACATTCAGATTCTACTTTTGCGTGGTCATAGTAAATATTAAACCTTTTGGGTTTTGATGCAAGGAGAAACATCTTTCCTACTAAAAGTCTCAAGTGCCCTTGAACCAATTTTAGCAGCAGTGACAAGAAAGCAAGAGAAGCAGAAGGCTGAGGAAGTGAAAGCTGACCTCAAGCCGTCCTCTTAGTTGGAGGCGTATTGTTGTCACAGCGTGGCATATGTATTTCCCAGTGGTCCTTTGCCTGGGAGTCCATTTATCTCAGCTGAAAGGATGCAGTCACTGAGTAAGATCAGAATTTAACCCTTTACAGAGCAGCAAGCAGTATAATGACAGAAGAGTTATATAAACCAGCCTATGGTCTGCACTATGCGAAACCAAGGCAGGAATGGTTGTTCTCAGGTTGTTTCTTACTCATTTGTTAATTTCTGCCTTTACTTTCTGGAATTGGATCCGTGGCCTGACAGTTATTTGAGATCCACTTCCAAAAACTCTTTACTTACGGTGGGTGCCATCACTGGTTTGGAAGAAAGCTTACTCTTCTCCCATTCCTTTGCAGGCTTCAGTTGCATAATCCTTTTCTGGTGGACTTCAAGATTACCGCAGCCTTCAATTAGCAGCTATCGACAGTCTTTCATCTGGGGAAACTATGTGCAGCTAGTTGGTTGTCGTTCCAGAAATTTAAGAAAGGTGAACGTTTCTAATATGCTCCATGCAAGCTGCTGTAGTGACAGCTGTGTGTGGGTGAGTCGGTAGCAGATACTTTTTGAAGTGCAGTTTTCTGCCTCTGCATAGTTAGGTTTTCAGGCAGGTACTTGAGATTTCAACCCTGAAACAGTGCTTCATGGCAGCATGAGATCACTTTGGACAAACCTGTTGTTCAGTGCTCTTGTTTTATCACGTTGTTGGAAATTTCAGAGGTATACAGGACTTCCTGTTCATTGTTTTGCTGGTCTACATGCTGACTGGATCACCAGGTTACGCTGTTACTCAAGACAAAGAACAGGTAAAATACGAAAAGTGGCAATGCAAATCTTGCTGTTCTGCCTCAGGACTGTCTGCAGCCTGTTCTGAGGAAACCGTGTCTTCAGCTGGAAGGAGCGGTTGGGTTCTCTGCTGCCTCTTCAGCCCCTGCTATATCAGCTGAGTCTTCTTGCAATGTGAGGGGAGAGCTGGTTATGGAAACGAACTTTGAATGTGAAACTTCGTTTATAAGGAACTAAACAAAAGCAAAGGCATTTTACACAACAGGTAGTTTTCTGTCATAAGAAAGGCTGCAGCTTACCTGCGCCAGATTTAAAAGTAGTGTGTGACCAGAAGTGATGGGATCCAAATCCTCTTTAAACAGACCATGCAGCCACTTGACTGTGAAAGTATGCTACAGCTACTTGGTCCGCCTTTGGACTATTTGCCAAGCCTGCCTGTCTCCTCAGCTAGTATGCGCCCATTTTTGCCTTAAAGAAATACCCCAAAATGCACTCCAGACCTTCTGTCTGTAATAAGAGGTTATTGATTCAGCTTGTGTTATCTGGGATCCGCTTTCATTGAGGCGCTGTTGTGTGGCTAGAGCAGGAATCTGAGCGATCCAGTTCCTGTGCAGTCTTTCTCACTCTTCCACAGCCCCATTTAAGTTTGGGCAAGCTATTTACCCTGTTCATGCCCCAGTTTTTTCAATCTGTGAAACTTCTACAGGATCTTATCAGGCTTTTATGATGATTACTGTAAGATGTACCCATTGCTTAGAGACTCTTTTACAGAAGTTACCAAAGAGATAAATACTGTAGCTGTTGTTTGTCCTGGTTTCTGCTTCCTTTGAATGGTGAAGTGAAAGTGAAATAACCAAACCCGGATTCCATCACAGAATCCAGATTTCCTAGGCAAAATTTGATGCTCTTGCCTTTCAAGCACACTTAATGATCTCTTTTATCATGGGTGAGATTGCATAAGGGTGGAGTGAATTTCTCCTTTGTAGATTCTTGCTCCCTTGTCTGCCCTGTTTGTGTAAAGCTTGCACACTCGGCACGCTGGGGCAGAGTCCCCATTGGTGCGGTTCCATTGCACTCTGCAGAGTTACATCAGAGAGGAGATGGACCCATGAGCTTTTTCTCTCCAGTCACTTTATTCAATGACCGTTTAATAAAACACAGGAGTACATTAGTAGGGACGGAATAGCAGAGGAGAAGAAGCGTCACGTACCTTTTAGTCATTTCCACTCTGTTCGCCCAGCCATGAACTGAAGAGCTCGAGCTGGGAATGCAGGCAGCTAGATAAGACGTACATGTGATGGTGATGTGTGGACCTGCATTTCTGCTCTCGGGAAGTGGGCAGCCCCACTGAACGTGGGCATTTGCCTTGTTCTGTGACCCTGCCGTATACCCCGTCAGTGGGACATGTGTGAGTTGAACTCCTGGACGAGTCTCCAGCGGCACGGTCTCATGAGCGTGGCAGCGTCTTAACTCTGACCAGGAGCAGTGCAGAATGTGAATGTCGCTTAGTGAACCTTAAATTCTCAGTGCTTCATCAGCAGAGCTTCTGTTGAAAGAGACAGCTGTGATAAATCAATAGCTATTAGCAGTCCTTTAATTTTTAAACAAATGTATTTAAGTTTTATATGTGAATATTGTAGTATTTTTTTATTTTAAAACTTGAGATGTTTTGATATTACTTGCAAAGTCAAATGAACAAAGCGTCGCTAATCTCCAAAAATCTAAGTCCATTTAGTGGGTGGGAAGCCTGTATATATTGTATTTTTTTGTGTTTCTGTGCTCTTTGTTTACCCAAAGGTTCTGGCTGTATGAAAGACAAAGACTGATGTGTGGGAGTGGTGTAAGTAATTGACAACGACATTTGAGTTAATGTTGGAAAGGGCTGATTTCCTTTAGATGTCCAGATACTGTCCATTTGCTAATAAAAAAAAAAGAATTGCAGTTGTTTCTTCTTCCTTTTTTCTCTGCCCCAAACTGCTGCTCATTCCGACTGCCACTTTAATCGGATGGGACTGTGGATTGAAAGGTTTCTCGCTGTTCCTGATCCGATTGTCTAAAATAAGGGCTATAGTCCATGGCACTAGAGAACTTTGTTGAACATGTTGTTAACAATCCTTGTTGTAAACAATCCAAGAAATGCACACATGTGTGCGTGTCACCTTTCCTCACGCAGGTGAGTTGTCAGGGATTTCTGCACTGATAAACTGCCCCGGTGTGTCGTTCTCTGGTACTTCTGTGCTGCTTTTGTGTCAGTTCCAAGTAAGTCCGCTCATAGACCATTGTGTAGAGAAATGCTGTCTGCCAGCCTTTGGTTCGTTCTGCAGAACTCTGCTGACAGTTGAAATCTTGACATCTGGTTTTATTTTTGCCATTCTGTTCTCTCTCTTCGCTTTGCTGCATTTTTCCCCTTTTGCGTGCAATGTGTTGTAGCAGGCGTACTGTACGGCAGCTCGGTTAAGGATGACTCAATATACAGTATGTATTAATGCTTGTGGTATCCGCAGGCAGGTTATGATTTCAGGGATTTGTTGGAGAGAAGAACAGGCTTTCTCTGTTAGGGTGTGATTGTAACAGATCGCATTCTCCCTTCACGCGTCCTCTGCAAAAATAGCTGGGCCTCTGTGCCTGGTTTTGCCTTAGTTCCGTAACACTTGGTGCCATGTCGGTGGGCCTTGCTTGCCTTGTTCTCCTGAAGCTCTGAATGCCCCTGGGCACTTCTCACTAGGAAAAAACCTTTGCAAAAGACCATTTACAGATGGCCTTTTTGGGGTGAGGTCTATATTTCTGTGCTAAAGATCTGCCAGCAAAGTCCCCTTGAGATCGCAGAGGTCATGTCCCATTGTAGGGGCTCTTCCTTGTTCTGCCTAAAATATGTGGGCATTGCTCGGTTTTCGCTAACCAGACTAGACCAGGAAATACTGCTGCCTGCTGCTGTGTTAATAATTTCTGGCTCTGCTGGTTTTTCTCTGCAGCAACTGCGAGAGTTGGGAGTTTTCAAACCACAGCCGCCTCCACCTGCAGAAAAGCGTCGGAGCTTGTGAGCAAGGGGAAGAGCATTTTGCTTATGGCACAGTATTGCAGAATGCCCGCGAGCAGGGCATGGTCCGCCCTTCCTGCTGGGGCGATCAGGAGCTGTACTGACCTGGACTTCTAGGAGCTTTGCTGTGTGTACAGCCAGATTTCTTGTCGCCCACAGCCATAGTGAAATCAGGCTGGTTAAGTAAGAACTTGCTAAAACCTGAGGCATGCTGCAAAGCTATTTGTGTGCTGTGTTTTAAGCTACTTTGGGAAAGTCGTCTCCCTGTCCTGGTGGGTTGATACTGCCCATTGTAAGGACTTGGGTGAGCTGAGCAATGGTAGTTTTTGGCTGTGCCCCCCAAAAATGTTCACGTCTGAGTTTCTGGGTTGTGCATGCTCCCCCGTGCAAGAACTCTGAAGCGGCTCCTGGCTGGGGGAAAGGAAGGGGCCTGTGCTTGTGTTGTGTTTCTCCTGAGAAAGCTGAGATGACGGATTCTCAAACTAAATTTTGTCACTTGGTACGGAGACAGCCCAGGGCTACAGCAGGCTCTGGGTCTGTAATTACATGTCCTACCTGTTCCAGAGTTTTTGCTCAGTCTTTGCTGTCCTTTTTAATCCGAGCAGCAGCAGGCTCCCAGATGGGATCCCAGGGCACAAGCTGCTTGCTGTCAGGCACCTTGTTTTGCCCAGGGCAGAAAGTGCAAGCAAAGGCTTGAAATGCCCTTGCTGATGAGTCAGGCAGGATGCACCGTGCCTTTGCCCCATGTGCAGACTGAGCACATGGAATACGTGCTCTGGCAGCAGCTTGGCCCGATTACTGCCCTGCGGTGTAGCCCCCAGCATGCTTGCAGCAGGAGAAGTGGTGCCAGGGGGGAGCTCCTGGTTTTGGGCCCTTGGTTCACCATTGGGTTGATTGCAAGTGGGATACTGCTGAGCGTCCCGGTGGGTGCGCAGCCGGCATGTGGGGTACTGAGGATCCTCGCTGTGGCTGTGCTGCAGCCAGCACTTGTGGATGACTTGACTCTGACCCTCAGTGTCATTCTCCGAGGATGAGTGCTGGAGATAAGTTATCACAAGGCCTGCTTTCGTACCGCTGCTCTGTCTCCGGTGAGCCTGGTGCTGGCCCTGTACCGCTTCCCTGAAGCCGGGGAGCAGTGCGAGGCTGCGTGCATCCCTCCGGCTCTGCGGGATCAAAGCCCGCCCCCCGCTCGTCCTGCTCCTCCTCGCCTTGCCGCCGGCAGACGCGCTGGCTCAGGGCTTCCAGCGCC
>NW_009224791.1:0-15005 GCF_000690835.1 Fulmarus glacialis
AGCCGCGGGCGCAGCGCTGTCTGCTGGGAACCGAAAGAGCGTAATCACATCCACACGTGACGGGCTTTGGGGTTTTGTTTGGCTTTTTTTGTTTAGGGTTTTTTTTTTTAATGTGGCAGCTAACTAGGAGCTGGAGAGCCAGGTGGGCTGCTGTGAGCTGGCTTCGGGCAGCTCTCTGCTCTGTGGAGGGACCTACTGAAGGAGTAAATGCGTTTGCTCCTGTCTAAATATACCTTTCCTCACACTACATTTGGTATCTTCTTGATTTTTACATTTACAAACACCTCAGGTTAGTCTCGTTGGTTATCCCTTCAGCGTATGTCCTACATGAGGGATAAGTTTTTATTCCCAATGGCTATAACCAAATGTTATAAAAATCAAGAGCTCAAGACTTCAATTTTAATGTTACATGGCTCAATTATGGTTCTGTTGCATTAATTCTATTAATGTTGTTTTAAAAATACACAATCACAAATTGGAGGGGAGGAATGGAGATTTTTTGGTAGATCTAAGTGTGTAGGGCTATGAGGGTCTGACGGCAACTTTTTCTGGAAAGGACTTTTTTCAATTTTTCAAAATTTTAAATGGAAAAAGAAAGATTGAAGGCTCCTTCCACTGAAAGCTTTACCAAATTAGAACTAAACTAAAGAAATCTACATAGTTGGCTTAGGGCACAAGACTTTGATAATTAGTACTGATACAATTAATTTTTGTATCACCTGACGTACAAGCTCTACTGAAACGCTTCATTTGAACAAAAATACAGAGAACGATTGCTGAAGCTGACTATTTTTGTAGTTAATTTCTTCTTCTTTTTTAACAGGAACCTTTACTTACCAAAATGAGACACAATCTGGTATGTCAGACGCCTCCCACTGTCACTGTTCATGTAAAATCGAGTGCATCCAGATCACATCAGCAAAAAAACCTTATTAGACTAAAGCGGCCTACTTTTAAAGACCATGAAGAAAATTGTGAAAAAAAGGTTCCTAGTCATAAATATAGATGTCCAAAGGGACCACGTCTAGTTATTCAGCGTCAGGAAATGACAGCTTTCTTTAAACTATTTGGTAGGTTAATAACAATAGATATCAATGTATTGACTGACCAGTAGAAAACTATGAAGCAAGTATGTTTTCTAAACTCAGTAATTTTGGGAGTGCTTTTTATATAGATACTCATGGCCATGTCTTTGTCTAAATGTATTTTGTTGTTATATTTTAGTGCATAAATATTTAATGCCTAAGTTAAAAATACAAGAAGTGCTTCCAAACTGATGAAAAGTATCTTTTTAAATTACAAATTAAACCAAGGTGGTATAATACTTCCTTTTATGATCATTTCCCTTTCCTTTCTATTTTCTCTTATATTTCAACAAGTACATGTAAAACAATGTACACCTTGTTTTACACAAGGCTTAAAAAAGGCTGGACTCCCAGTCTTATAAACATGTTATTTATTGTGGGAATGAACATTTAGGGGGAGAAGTGGAATGGGAAGAAAATCTGAGGAATGGTAGCATCTCTTTCGCATTTGTGTCTCACACAAAGTTTTGTATTTATTTAATTTAGCAAAGAGATTAAGTAATAGTGGAAGACTGCACTTGGTTGTTATTTGAACCTTGAATACAGGAGTGAATCAGAGAGAGTTTGCTGTAATACTATTATAGTACATGTTCACAGACAGTGATGCACTGACCACAAATAAGCAGGCAAGTATTGCCTTATAAAGGCTGTCAGGTAATCAGGGAGCAGAGACCTCAACAGTCTATGGTTCATCAGAAATAACGGTATGCTATTAAATGGAACCACTTAGCGCAGGAAGAAGTTACACAAATAGAAAAAATACTGGTGATTTTTCACCTTCACTTGCTATTACTGAGAATGAAATATAGTCACTGGTTTTTCCACCTTGCCTTTCTGGTAGTTTGTCATCTTTTGTCACTTAAGCTTTTTCATATCTTATCTCTTTCTCCCTTCAGTTTCTCTGTTCTCTACTGCCAGTTCAGCTTCTTTCTTTTTATTTGGTTTAATTAAAAGGACCACCTGTTATTTATTTACAAATACTTTCTAACAAAAACAATTTTGGGTTTGAAATGCTACAATTTCTTTTGTTGCAGATGATGATCTAATCCAAGACTTCCTTTGGATGGACTGTTGCTGTAAAATTGCAGACAAGGTAAGTGTATTTCCCTCTTAGTTAATAGAACATTTATTGAGTGAAAAATCTGCTCTTAATCACTTGATACTGTAATGCAAATATAGACCATAATTTTCTTCTAATGTGTTCATATGGAAGCTTCAAGAAACTCAATTTATGCTTTCCTCATTGATAGAAATGACCAAAATATCTTGGTGCAAGATAAATGTGCGAAGCGTTTTAGGAAATGATGTGCTGAAATAATATATTGGTACTTAATAATGAATGTAACATTTTACATTTTAAAACAGTATCTCTTGGCAATGACTTTCGTTTATTTCAAGAGGGCTAACTTCACAATAAATGAGCATACCAGAATCAATTTCTTTGTCGCTCTGTAAGTACTTTTCAATTATCTGGTTTTATTAGGATAAACTTTGCATTATTTTATTTCTTTGTTTATGCCACTGATAATTATGATATACAATGAGACTTCTTTAATGAGTGTGTGGTTGTTTTGGTTCTATATGAAGTATAGAAACGTAATCTACATGCTATACATAAATAGTGCAAATTCAACGTTCTTCCTCTGATGACCACCTGTGTGGAACAAGCTTGAGCAGCAGTGAGGGGACGTTTGCGTTGGTGTTCTGATACATAGCGTGGCATTCTGCCTACCAAACTGTCAATCTGTGAACTTTTTTAAGCATTACAAGAAATTTACGCAGGACAATACATGGCAACACATACATGGCTCACACTTCCTGTTATAAGACCCTATTTTATATCTTTGCCAGCCTTTAAGTCATTTGTACTGAAACGTTTCATCATGATATGCACCTCGGGAGTAACTTTTTATTAAAGTTTCTGTCAAGATGATTTAAGTCAACTGTAAAAATGTTGCTAGAGAATTTCTGAGAACTTTTCTGCACAGTTCTAAAATTTCTATACTTTGAAACAGAGGTGCAATGAGTAATCTGTCTTTACCAAGCCTATATAATCTCTCCGTATTTGGCAATACCTGCAGAGTGATTCAGCATTTTCTTTCATAGCATTATGGTGCTTAGGTCATCTTTTTCTGTAATAGTGCTTCTCGGATGCTCTGATTTGCACACTAGTGCAGGGAGAAAAACGGCTGTTTCCTCTGCTGTAAATGGTATTCTGGATAGCATCCACTGAGCATGGAGGAGGAAGCCGTCTGACTCCACTGAAGGGAGAAAAGCCAGGCCAGAAGAGTGAGAGGATTAGAAAGGGACAAGGGGTCTGGTGAGACTGGGACTAGAGGGAATATTGGGGTTAAAAAAATTGGGGACGAGACTAAAAGTCATAATTTTTTCAGGATTAACAGGAGTTTGGTATCAGGTGAATCCAGAGAAAATAAGTATTTGCCTGTTGTCTGAGAAGACGACGCAGAACCAAAAGTAGCACATAGTGAAGGAAGGGGGAAATATGGACATTAAAAAAGTCATTTAAGGTTTTCATTTATACATGAAGGTAGACCTGTATTTAGTTGTTTGCTGCTAATTTAATGTGAGCAACATAATTTTCCAAGAATAGCTAAAATGCATGAAGTAGAAAATGTACAGTTCAAAATTTTATGAGATAGTTTTAAGCTTTACTTAGAGAATCAGTCAGAAACTGTTCATTTTAGTGCAAGGCTATCTTGCCAGTTTGGAGAAAGCTGTCAGGATATCTTAGTTCTTGCATATCTACTCATTTAGGAGACTTTAGGGTAAAGGATTTTTTACAATAGCTTACATTTTTATTTACCCAAAGGATACACATGGAACTTTCTGATTAAGAAAATACTGTACTCCTGAGAAGGCTGTATTTTGTTAGCAGTTTTTCTCACAATATCAGGAAAAAGAACTATTTCAATATTATGTCTTTTAATGTTAGAAATCATACTAATACAGTGATTTAAGATTGAACAACATTTACAGATACAAACATATATATGTTTGAAGGTATCTGGCAAATACTGTTGAGGAAGACGATGAAGAATCAAAGTATGACATTTTCCCATGGGCTTTGGGAAAAGCCTGGAGAAAACTCTTCCCTGATTTCTTAAAGTTAAGAGATCAACTATGGAGTAGAATTGACTACAGGGCTATTGTAAGCAGACGCTGCTGTGAAGAGGTAGGGAGGGTTTTAATATTGTAGATGCTGAAACTACAACCATTAACACCAGCTAACAATCTAGTTCTATACAAATAATTTCTTCCCTAAAGTGCGTAGGCAAGCCATGGGAAAGAAAAGATGCAGCTAAAAGGTAATGGTGCATTTGTCCTCCATGAATTTTTTTTCTTCTACATTTAAAATACATTCTTTGAAACAGTGCTTTTAAGGTAAACTAGAATATTTTACATTTACACTATTGCTAAAAGTGAAGTTTTTATTGACCAGAATCTTTCTGCTTTATGCAAATATTTTTATTTAAAATTTACCATTGGTTGTTTCACTTCATTCACGTTAGAAATAATTTTGTGTGTGTGTGTTTGCTTTACAAATTATAAGTCTGTACACAAGTAAAACATTAAAATAAAAATCGCAGCACCTCAGGTGGAATTTTAATCCCTTCAAAATCAATAATATAACTTCAATTGACTTTTTAAGGTAAGGGTTTTTCACTGCATTTAAAAAAAACTTAGAAGGACACACTTTTAACATTCTCTACTATTAATGCAGTGTTACAACCTGCATTTTTCAAACATACTAGGAAGGGAAAAAAGACATTCCTTACTTTTCAGGTGGACTGTACCTGTCTGGAAAAACCCTGTCATGTTCTAAGAACGTAATGTTTACTACAGCTGGTGGAAAAGAAAATCTCATTTACTCTAGAATCCCATCTCTGGGGATGGGATTAGATGCTTATGGGAAAAGTACAAGGAACAAGGCAAGTGTAGAACGCTTTTCCCAGCACACCCTCCCAGCTTCCAATGGTCATTAGTTCAGTGACGTTGTGAACCAGAAGATCCATCTAGTTTACGTTTAGTAGTTAGTAAAAGACACCACCTTCGGCCCAACATACAAAGCATAAGCTGGTATTTGTGATGATTCACGTGAATATACAAGGCTGTAAACTGTTGTGTTTCCACATCTGATTCATAACTGGTTCACTGACTCCTGCTTAAGGCAGCAAACTTTCTCGTGAGACAGAAGCAGATAGATAATAGATGATACCCATTTCAGCTATGTAGTATTAATTCTCTGCCATACATGAATTGGATCCCTTGTTTTCTGCTGTATGTTTTCCCATCATTTTTACGGTTTCTGATGTAATGGCTGTTCCGATAGGTGATGGCTATTGCTCCAACACATTACGTATGGCAGCGAGAACGTTCTATGCACCACAGTGGAGCTGTAAGAAACTACGACGGTGATGAAGTACAGCTGCCCCGAGGACCTAGTGCTACTCCTACAGACTGCTTGCTTTGTGGTAAGAAAGGAAGATTTGTACGACTAGGATTATCATCATCTTCCTCCTCATCTACTGCAACTTTGGAGATGATGGAATTGCCTTCATCCCAGAATTCGAAGGACACCTTTCCAACTGAAAAAATGCTCACTGATTCTCCTTTTTATTATGGCCAAGGTATGATTTAATATTGCAAATAACTTTCAATTAGTTTAGGCAACTGAGGTGGTATTTGCCCTTCAGACTACTGTAGGGACTACTGTGTCCTTCCTGGTATGACAAGACGTGATCTCTGTTAGCAAAAATCCCTATTACAACTGCAGTTACCTTGGCAGAACTGTGCTTTTACTGCCATAGTTTCGTTTTCACATCCTGTCTCTTGACTTCCTGGAAGTACCAACTGCTTTATATTCTGAGTCTTTTCAAATTACCTTCATCTACTATGGTAGATTTTGGGTTGTGTTCCAGTCTATTTAGGCATTTATTACTATTCTTGCATTATAAATTAAATTGAGAATCCTATTTCAAACAGTTAGGATTGGCTATACGAAACAGTAAAAATACTGGTGTGTGTCATGTGAGTTAAAAGAGCATGTGTTACGTGAGTTAAAGTGCTCTTGTTGAGAGCACTGTTTTTAGAGAGGGCAGGCTCTCAGTTGCTGTCATCAGTTTGGATGTATGTTAAATCACAATTCACATTTTCCTTTAAATGTATCTCAATTGTTGACAGAGTTTATACAAGATTTCTTTTTAAGATTAGGGTACAAGTAGAAAACAATACCAGAGTTTATTGTGAAAATTGTTTCATGTAATTGAATCTTTGCACATTAATCTACTCAAAATAGCGTCCTGAGCCTTTGTATGAGAAGCCTCCATTACATACAGCAGTCATAGGGCAAACGCTCGTTAATTTATTATTAAGAGTGGAACACACTTGAGATGTAAACTTCCTGGGGGAACTGTATAAGGCCTCAGTTCTGCAAAGATACTTTCCTGTGCTTAACCACCGCAGAGTTCTTAGTATACTTATTTAATACAGGGTTACAGTTATTTATAGCTCTATTTTTTATTTGCATATGTTCTCACTAATACCCAAATTTTCACTATTGTAGTAGGATTATGTTACTGCTTTTGACAGCTTCAGTACAACTGTGATTCTCAAGGGATCCCTCAACTTTGATAAATTTGGCATTTGAATCTTCCTTGAGATACAGAACAAGTCAGGTGGCCACAACGGGTGGATTTAATAAATCTAATGTGTTAAACATCACCACGTGCTTATGTGGAGACTTATGTGAGACCCTAAAAGACTTAATTTTAAATCTGTATTTACCTAAGAGATCTTGCTTTTCATATCTGACAAGGTCAAAAAAATTGTGTTTATTTTGATCATTTGAGAATGCTTTATATTAAGTTCACAAATAACCAGGCAACTTTCAGCATGGCTGGTGGAAGCGAACCAAAGCTATACATGTCAACAACCAGTCTTTTTCTTGAAATAAGCACAGCTTTAGCAAGAGACCAAATTCAGTGAATTTCAGTTTCTCTTACAGTTGTGCTTTAAGAACATTGTTCTTAAAGAAACTGATAGCCACCAGTTGGCAGCCAATGAAGTCAGAAGCTGCTTCACTTGCATTTCAAAGGGCAGACTTTGATCCATTATTTTCTTACTAAATTTTTTTTCTCCTTATTTCTGGCAGACTGTCAGAGCCTGTCCAGCAAAAGGAGACGAGGTAGCACCTTGAACCAAGACAAATCCATGGATTGGTTTACAAGCAACGAAGAATGAAATACACCAGATGAGACAGAAACAGATACATTGCATTGCGGAACAATCTGTGTTGAACACAGCAACACCATACCTGCTGAGTCTGTAAAAACTTTTCCCTTTAAATAGTAGGTGGGATTTCCAACTTCATATGCAGTAGAAATCAAAGCAGTCATTACTTAAAAGTTACACAACTTGCAAAATGTAGCAGCTACTTTGTAAAATTTTATTTTATTCTGATACAATACTCAAATTAGCAGCTAACATCTGAGCAGCATCAAGAAAGCAGTGGTCGAAACTTTCTCAGCTTGGTAAGGAATGCTAATTGAAAAACAAAACAAGTTACTACTTCAGTATTTCAATATACAATGATTAGTTTATTATTATAAGCTTCATGATTTCATGATATAGTAACATGTCAAATGCTAGTACAAAAAAAATAGTATTTTTGAAAATAAAATACCACTAAACATTTAAGATAAAAAAATATTTTCCAAGTGTCTCACCTGAATGAGCATCCTGCCAATACGATGGTCTAGCAACGTAAGGCACCAAGCAGGATGTTTCAGCGTTGTCAGAAAGTGATTCTGTGAGAAATAAATTTTTTTAATTCTTTCCAACAAGTTTAAAACACACACGCAGACTAGAGTTGCCAATACGCATGGATTATTTTTCCTTGACATATTTTGATTTTCTTTTTGCTTCTGTTAAAGTGCCTAGTTGTCACCTATCATTACATTCAGACCTCTTTGCTCTACTATGGATTTTTCAAATCTGTACTAGTATGAGGCATCTTTTTTGGATTTGCCAGAACAGCAGGATTACAAAACAGAGCACACTGGTAACTGATTCTTCTGTGGAATCCTTAAGCCCATCAGGGTCCTCTAAAGCAGCAACAGGACAAGTATAGAGGACTGAATTTTATTAAAAAATAAAAATTTGAAAACACTAGTAGGAGGGCAGTCGTTCTTTATTTGCAGACTACAATTTATTTTCTATTTAGTCTAGATTTTTAATGAGATATTTAAATAACTATTAACATATCCTTTTTCAAACCTGACAAGGTCTAGGCTGTCCAGAAGCTTGTCTGTTCTTCACAACAATCTCAGCTGACCTAAGAAAAAAAATACTGCCTCTTCCTACAAACTTTGCCTTCATTATATCCTTGGATTATCAAATTGCAGTTACAGGATATCTCATCAGCAATAATGTTCTTACCATTGTATTCACTTTCTTTAAGAACTACTTGATCCTGAATTTGGATTTCTTCGTGTTCCTTTTGAGGTGGTTCTTCAATATTTTCTTGAGTTTCCACCGTTTTGCTTGATTTGCAATTCTTGATTTTAGCAGGGAGTACCAACCAATTTCTATGAGTTACCTCAATGATCTTTTCACACAAAAACGGGAGCTTGCAGGTCCGTATTCTCTCTAAAAGGTCAATAACCTGTGTGATGCTTTTGAAGAAATGCAAAGAATAAATAGTATTTCGAAAACTCAAATCATACACCGTTAGTCTCAATTCTGCTGCCTTTGTCACATTCTTTACCTGAGGTTACACAAGTCCTTCAATTTTAGGGTAAAGGAACTAGCAACCTGACTACTGAATTGGAAAAGAGTACAGTTATTTGAGGATGTCATTAAGTGCAAACTTCCACTGACCATAATTACAGTTCCCAAAGTAAAGGCCAAAAGATTCAGCCAAGTGTAATTTATGCTGAGTACAACTCCCTAAAAAAAAATTACATGGGGGGGAAAAAAAAAATAATTTGTTAAACATTTCATTAACGCTGGATGAATATTTTGAAAGATGTTTGGTTTTGTAACAATGTTAGGTGATGCCTGAATAAATGTGCAAGCGCCAGAAGTAAATACTCACTTTGCTAAATACACAGTGCACACACCACCCTGTTTCAGACTTGGGTGTACAACAGGCAGAGCCAACTGAGGGTTAAGCATATCCAGAACTATCTGCAAGAGAAAGATACATGTTTTCCCAGTAAATATTAACATATATCTATAATTTTTTTTTCCATAACAATGCTTGAGAAAACAAATGAATGCATACAACAGCTGTATTTAATCACAGACAGTTTTATTACTGCCTCTCAAAACCTAAAGAAACCTGAGGTCCACACATTTACAAAACAAAGTCCTTGCCACTTCCAAATGAATTTCTATTAAAAGAGCAAGTAGCATTTCACCAACGCAGTAGTTCTGTGTTAACGTTAAACCTCACACTAATTAAATTCCATAATGTTGACATTAATAAAAACTTTTAGAAGATTACATTTACTAACACCTTTGGATATCTAGTTTTCAAATGTAAAAAAAATAAATGTTCAAGTGCATCTTTATCATGAAAAGATCACGCTACAGTCTCAATGTCTACCTTGCTGTTTGTTTCAAGATTTATAAAAGTTCTGTCTTTAGTAATTTATCCATCTTCTGCTAGAAAACTATTCAAACTGTAAAACAATGGGATATGCAATCTCTGATCCTTCCTGTGGACTGTTACATTTAAAGTTTTAAAAATTGTATTTTTATGCTATATATTTTATTTCTTTGCTCAAACCGTTTAACACAGTTGTAATTTGTTTAAAGCATTAATGTAAGTAGTTTGTCTGCTTTACACGGAAGAGTGGTTAACATCTAGCTGTTCTCCCCCGCACGTCTCCCTTTACAAAATCTGGATCTAAAAAGCAGGACAGGAGAGCAAGCAAGAGCGTTCCTTAGTCTAACTTAGGCCTTAGTTACATTGTGCGTTCTGTATAGCTGATAGCTAAGCGTTGACATATTTGTATTTTCAATAAGCTTATGTATTTTTTTTAAATTTAATGTTTGAAATATATGCCTTAGATACAAAAATATCCGTTTCTCCAAAATACAAGAAAGTAAGTTTGTCTTTGCTTACAAGACAGCAGTGATTAATTGTAGTATTTCTGTACTACAGCCATATCTCTTTCATTTGGGAAACTGTAACTGAAACCTTGAAAATACTTGTAATCCGACAAAAAAAATCACAATGTTTCTTTCACTGATGAGGATCTGGTTGTTTTTTCTCATGTTAAACTAGATACGGGAATCCCACTGTGAGTGTGAGCACTAGAGGTTTTAATTTATGCAGAAAAGATAAATGTCAAATGGGGGCATTTTTTTGACTTACTGCGTCAAGTGTTACAGATTTCATATCCGCAGCAGCTGTTGAAATGTCTTTAAGAATGAAATCCACGTTATCTGGCCACTCTTCCATATGTCCTATTTCCCATGCAGCACGCCAGTGCCTGTAATTCTTCTTAGCTAAATTATGATGATCATCTCTGATTTCATAACTTATAACACGTCCTTTGGGCCCAACTGAAAACAAACAAAAGATACTGCACTTACTACTTTCCCCCCCCTGTAATAAAGAATTTAGGAAGAAGTAGCATAGTAAATGACAGAAGTACACCTTTAAATCTCAACTTCACTTCAGGAAATAATCATATGAAACAATCAATTACAGTTTATTTTTTCTTTCTACAGTTTATTTTAAAACAAATATATGCAGATAAAGTGCTGGGTTAGTTCTTTCACAGACTGAAATCCATCAACCCACAGATGGAATAAAGCATAGTTATAGCAGTACAAACTGTTCCCAAGATGTCCTCCCAAAGTAACTCCTGCAGCAAAGGACAACTTGAGCATCTGTGGCCCTATCAGTCTGTGATTCTCCTGCTACAGATACCAGAGGTACCAGCCACAAAAGCTGCAACATGGGTCACTACTCACAGACGCTATAAAGCTGACAGACTGCTATAAAGTGACTGCTTCTGTTGTTAGTAAGATTTGAAACTGCTGGGGTTTTTTTTTTGACAATCCTCATTTTTACAAAAGTTTGCTGTTTTCCATGCAGTTTTTTCTCCACGTGTCCCTTCTTAGGGTTGGGGAAGGGCTGAGAACCCCCCCCCACCTGCTCACTGATGTCAGCCCCATAGACAAGTTTTTAAGTGTATTCTTTGATTTACACAGGCTTGTGTTATTTTCCTGTTATTGTCTGTAACTGCAATAAATTATTTTATTACTTGTTTTAAGTATAAATTTACTATCCTGAAATTTACCATATGAGTCCAATACACAATATTCTTCATAAAGGAAGCGTTACCAGGAAATCCAGTCACAGACAGCAGCATGTGCATTGCTGTATTATTCTATCCTTGTATTACTCTAATTTCTCAAGCCTATCACACCATTAGCTTCTCCTTCTCCTTGCTACTTTTTAATAAGCGAAGGCAGCTTTCAGCGATCGGCAGCTCAGCGGGTGAGGTTCTGTGACTTTTTAAGCCATTTTAGGTTGGAGTCACCAGGCTCCTTCCCTCACCTATGTGATCCCCCTGTGAATCCATTCAGAAAATGGAACAAAAGAGGGATGGGTTTCCCAGCAGTCTCTCCCTGATCTAGCTCACCCTGGATCAGACAGAGGCCAGAGCCAACACGTGAAGAGGGAGCGCTTCAGCAGTGTCACCTCTGATCACCTTAAGCAGTTGCAGAATCGCAGCACCAACTCCTTATTATTCAAGATTATCAGTTTGGAAATATTGGAAGAATAAAATTGTTCACACTGGGGTCAGTCTTATTCCTCCCTCTGCTCATTCCAAAAATATCCTACATTTAGAAACTGACTTCTGGAAAAATAAAGACAAGTAGTTAAAACAGCTAGGCAAAACTCTTCATTATTGTGAAGCTGCAGTATGTCAAGTTTGCGTACATCATACTTTCCAGTTCTCAAAGATCTCGAAGTCATGGCAAATGCCACATTCTTGTCACAGTCTTAACTTTGTCCTGTTGCATGTTAGTAGTTTCTGGGAAAGACTGAAGAAGGAACGGAAAATAACATATAAACTGTAAGATGAAGAGAGGAGATTAATGAAATCTGTTAAATCAATGAGAATTTTGGAAATTAAATACTTCCATGGACTTGGTAATGTGCCCACTAGATTTAAATTCCAGCATTTACCTGTGTAGCAGCTATCTTTCTTGTTGGGTATCACTGTATTAAATGGTAGCACAATTAGCGACCATTAGGAAAAAGCAAATCAAATCTATTTATTTCTGGGTCAGCATCAAATTGTGTTAAGCTGTGACTAACGCTATCCGTATTTGGTGCTGATTTAAGTTCAATAAATTTGAAAACAGCAATACAATCTCATACCTTTTTCCCTCTCCTCAAGGTAGAACTGAACTGGCGCACAAGGACTGCTTTCTTCCCATGGACAGGGTTAGCAGTCTGGTGATGCCAAGGATTTTGCCGACTTGGCACAGTTACAGCTAAATTAAAGTGATCAGAAGGAACCTATTGGACAAGACTGAAAAAGGAGAGGAATAACTGGTAGGTCCAGGTGCGTTTGTATGAAAAGGCCACAGTGGACTGAATATCCAAGGCAGAAAATAATTTGCTGTATTTATCAAAAGCTGATTTTTGCCTTAGCCAACATCAGGTATTCAATCTCTTTCTTTGGATTTAGGGTCTGCCTGTAGGGGAAGATGGGAAAAAGCTAATGACTCTTACTTTCCCTCTCTCCAAATGCATCTCTGGAAACAGAAGTGCTGACTTTAGTCTTCTGTTCTGTCAGCTTCTAGCTCCCACATCAGCAATGGTTGCTTTGAGGATAATCCCATACTATTTTCAAAACCCCATCGTGGAACTACAAAAAATCCTAGTTTACTGCAGAAAGATGATCAGAAGGAACTAAGGAATAGCAATAGGAGGCAGAAAGAGGGAGAGGGAACAGAGGTGCAACTGCTGACCTCAAAACCTGGGCCCAATATATATCAAGACCACCTGCAGCTGAGTGATCTTGGGGCTGCACTTAATGGCTGATCATTAAAATAAATATTTTCACCTGAATTAGTATGCCAGGTGGAGATTACTGCAGCTAGAACAAAGGACTAAGAAGAACAAACTGCTCTTTTCATCTCAGTAGGGGACCGTCCAGATTCCCTTTGCTGCTGCTTACACATCCTCACCAATTTTACGTGATGATCTCAGCACTCTAGTTTGTACCATTCACTGAGTGTAACCATTCCTAATTCCTCATGTTATCCTCAGCAGTATGACTGGGCATCCCAGAGCGGGGTTGGATCGATGACACTGGTAACATACTTGCTGAATACTAAACTTCCTCAAAAAACCTCACACTTCTAAAAAGCCTTGTATTGTTATCCTGGAGCACGTGCTAAGGGACAGCAGATATACAGCATTGCTACATGGGAGAGTAAGAGAAAATTAATTTGCTGCCCTCGAGTTCTAAGGTTATTTAATGGACTTGAACAAAAAGAGCAGCTGATTTGTTCAGTTTGTTTCCCTTACAAGAGTTTAAGAGGAAGCATCACCTCCCATAGATACTTGGCTGGCTGTAAGCACGAGTACTGAAACATTTTCTATCTTGAACTGTTGAATGATACAGAGTACAGCCACAAAGGCAGCCCAAACCATAAACATTTTACAAAGACAGCATAGTCTACAACAATGCTTTATAACACACACTGGAAAATAGTAAAAAAGAAATGTTAGTGCTGAGGTTTCACAGAAGCTCAGGATACGGGGTGCTTCTTAGGTTCAGTGACCACTGCTGGCACCCTCTGATGGTGCGTTGCCCACAAACCCTGTCTTTGAACATAAGCCTTCAGGATATGCAACTTGGGCTTTTCTGCGTGTCAGTTCAAGATGATCCATGATGAGGTTCCCATCTTTACCCTCAAAAGTCCTTTAATATTGCAGAGAAGGGCAGTATTCTGCAGTAGCAGAAATATATTTAAAAAAAAACCCCACAATTTGAAAACCAATTCAAATGGTGCTTTGTTTTTCAGGTGTGTGCAAAAGTAATTACAGCAAACAACTGTAGGGGTTTTGTTTCGGTTTGGGTTTTTTCTTTCCTTAAGGAAGTTGTTCTATCAGGAGCCCATAAATCAAATTACTCTGAAATGTGGTCCACTAATAGGATACCTACAGATGAGATGAAGTTTAAGGGTGAGATTTCACCCTCACTCACATTGCTGAGTGCAAAGGCTCTCTACCTTTTAGAGCACTGAGACCTAGATCAAACCAGGCTAGCTATAACGTGAAAAAATAAGTGTCCATCCACATAAGCATTTTCACTGGTACCCAACAATCTGATTATTCACATGGTCCACCAAGATGAGGAAAAGGAACTGAGAAAGGCAAGAGATTGGAGAAAGAGTCTAGTACAGTTAAGCCAAAGCCAACAATAATGATGGGTGAAACTCAGCTTTCTGCAGGGCCTTCGGTAACCCTTTGTACTATGGCCCTCGACATACAGTCAAAACAGTTTGCAGTCCCTGCACTGGCTCTGGCACAGATGTAATTTTCCTTTAAGTCCACAAACTATATATGAACATATGAACTGCAGCAAAACTTTTAAGAACTGACCATAAGTGTCTGGTCAAAAGAAAGGCAACGTGTAATAAGGGAATTGCACTGCTTCTATGTTTTCTAAACCCAGGTTCTCACCTGCTCTTGATAGAAACAAGCTCATAGCGCCAGACCCGCTGCCAGTTTCCAAAACGGTGTCTCCCGGGTGGATATCCATCATCATTAACATAGCACTTATATCCTGCGGGTGAGAAAAACACAGCACATTACTAGTCTTGGAAACTAAGGGTGAGATTCATCAATGACATAGA
>NW_009224792.1:0-9235 GCF_000690835.1 Fulmarus glacialis
CCTTCTCCTTCCCTCAGGCAGAGGTTGACGTTAGGGGTTGGGCCCACCGCATAAAGCCACAGCCCTGGGATGGTGTTCATCAGTGTCCGCATGTGTGACTGGGCTTTGCGCTGTACCGCTCACGAACGCTTTTTGCAGAATTTGATAAATTTATGGAAAAATGCTTTCCTGTTCTCAGCCCAAGTGAGGTGATACAAGCCCCGAGAGAAGCCTTGAAGTTGATCATGGGAGAACAAATTCCAAACCACAGATGCCTGAAGCATGCAAAAACAAAGAACAAGGAGCCCAAACGCTTATGGGGACACGGAACACAAGCCATGCACAGCATACAGCAACATAAATTAATTCTGAGCATCTGCCAAGTCACTGTGAGCTGGTTGCATGTGATTTGTTTGGACTGGTGAAATCTCGAAGAGGACTACTTCCCCCACGAGTGTTAAGTTAAATATTTGAGATAAGACATACTAGGAAATACTCAAGAATAGCCTGTGGTAAGAGGGAAGACATTGCACAATTTGCAGGCTGTTGCTGAGGCAGATCTACAGTCTCACAATGTTGTAACGCCATTGCCTCATCAGGCACATCCTCCTGTACCACAGCCTCTTGCCATCTGCACACCACCCACAACGATTCCTTACATATGAAAAAATACAAAGTTTTAATGAAAAGCCACTGAAGTTTATCCCAACTGATAACTGTTCATTGCTCGCACTTATTTGTTTCTAGAAAGGTAATTTAACTTAGTGAATTCTGCAATGAAAGAAAGATAAACAAGTCACCTTATCTTGTTTTCTCCACGAGCTAAACGCATGCATATGTGCAGTTGCCAGAGCTTAACGAGCACTAAAAACATGGCTATGTCTGGAACTTAAATCTACTAAGGATATTTTGTTTGTGTGGTACAAAATATGCAATAAGATGTTGCCAGTCTGCTTCTGGAGCCAAGAATTAGTATTAAATTGTTTTCACAATTAATATAAAGACAAAGTAAAAGGTGACATTTCAATATTTTATTCAAGTTGGGTTTGGGTTTTTTATCCATTTTTAGTAGTGTCAAGTACAGCATTTTGGGGTCTAGTTCCACACAAAATGGAAGACTCTCTAAAAATGTACCCATTTAGTTGCTAAAAAAAAGTGGTAATAAAACAAAAGTCCATTTTAAATTTAGTAATGCAATTATGTGATTGCAGTTACAAAGACTCTTCCCTGATTATGGCCCTGTCTTACAAGCTTTCCAGTCAGTGCACGGGAAAGGAACCACAACACAGGACAGGTAGTATTGGCTGAGTCACATCAAACCTCCTCCGCAACGGACTTACACAAGGTGGACAACCTAAAGCATTCTGGAGACAGCTGTAGGTGTAAGATAACCAAAAAAGACAAACCATTCATGAAATGCCTATCTAAAAATTAAAAAAAAAAAAAAAAAAAATCCCTTTTTCAGACAAGTTTGCACATTCCATTGTGAACGGAAACCTTAAATGTCAGAACATTTTGCTTATGGAATTAACAGTATGATATAGTGGTCTGCGATTCTTAACGTCTCAGTTTTTATACCACATTAACATATTCCTTGTGCAGTCAATACCTTAGTAAAGGTAATCAATACCTTCCTACTTCCTATCATGGCAGCTGACAGATGTGATGGGCAATAACATTAAGGAAAAAAAGGTTGGAATCAGAATTTTTTTTTATGCTTTTGTCTCCATTTCTTTAACAACATAATTTTTAAAGCTTAGCTGTCTTTAACCAGGACTAGCAGGACTGATACTTAGCAATACTTGCATCCCAGACATAAAACATTGAAAGGTACACTATATTCTGAAGGTAGCTATGCTGTATTTTCAAATTAGCGGTTGTAGAATCACTCCTTATGCTTCAAATTCCAATCCTAGACCAAGTTTGTGACCACCTGCGTTGACATTCTTGCCATCCAACAAAGCTGACAATGTCAGTTTGATACCTGCAAAATAGAGAAAAGTGAAAGAAAAGACAACTGTTAAAACTTGGAATGAGCTTCGTGTTCAGTAAGTGCAGTGTCTGTGTTGCTGCTTTAATTTATTGGGTAGCTAGGTTAATGTAATTTGGCAGCTAGCCTTGTAGGGACTGGGCATTTTAAAACAATTTGCAGATATGAAATCTTCCTGAATTATGAAAGTTACAATAAACCACAGTGATAGATTCTGCTTTTTATCACTCCAAGTAATTAAATCTCCGAGTCAGTTCACTGCTGCTGGTCTACTGATTAATCTAATTTTAGAGTCGAGTATTATGAAAAATTGGGACCTTGAAACATATCCACCTTTCTAAACCACTTTAAAATCTAGGTACAAAAAGGCCCAAGCCCTGTCTACTGTGATATCTCATGTCAATCTGCTTGGTATTCTGGCAGTAGATTTATTAGACTACATTAAACCCCATTTTACAGCAGTACAATTGTCCTCTTCCTGGACCAGGGGACCTTGAGAAAGTCACATTTTCAAGCAAAATAAACTCAGTAATAGGAAGCCTCTGAAAGTCCTAAAAATGCATTTACTTATCTGTGAAACACCTAATTGTAGATATACTTTGTATCAACATAAAAGAGTTCAGGTGGATGGTGGTCTCTAATAATCCTGCTTGCAACAGTCATCCAAAATTAACTGAGCAGTCCCTGGAAAGTTCATCATTGGGTTGCCAAGCGGAACAGCAATGTTACAAAACGATTCACATTTTGTCACAAAAAAACCTCTTTGATACTTCCAGACTAAAATGTCACTTACTGATGTCTGAATTTCTTCTGCATAGACTTACCTGGCTTTAAAGTCTGAGTGTATCCTAATCCAATCAGACTGGAGTTGTTCACTTTAGCCTTAAAGGGAAAAAAAAATACCGTATGTAAATAATGTGGTATCTTTCTTCAAAGTCCTTCCTACTTGAAAATTAAATAACACCTTTTAAGCAGGTAAAGGATGTCATCTTTTAAAACACAAAAAAACAAAAATCTAGAGTTAATTTTGCTTCAAAATTAAAATCTCAAAACAGTGCCCAATGATACTATAAAACATTCTGTGTCCCTTTTAAGGAAAATCCAATAGTTGTGCTCTCGTGCTGCCAAAAACAAGACAAAGAGATACGTGTGCCAACGATACACCACAGAACTGCATCAAAACCGTACTTTACTGATGTAAAGGTTGCTTCACATTTCTGTTACAAGACCCTATTTTCAAATGCTTATAAATGTACATGCATAGCACTCACAGAAAAAGAGGCATCTGGGTCAATCTGATACTTGGCTGCTATTCCAAAGCGAGTATTGCTATTTCCGGCTGTCCAAGCAAGATTCACGGCAGTTTCCAGCTTATCATTCACCTTCTGGTAAATGGAGCCTCCAAATTCCGTTCCATCATTCCTGGAAGGAATGCATTAGTCTAGTTTTAAACTGCACTCCAAAACAATCATCTTTATTTCCCCAGTAAGATCTATATTTGCAGAACATTCACTTACACCTCATTTAATATCCCTGCAACAACTAAGATAGAGACATTAGGCCAGATTGGTTATGAAGTCATTTTTAAATGCTTAAATTCATTGGTGGTTACTGTATTTCAACAAACAACTTATGAAACTGAAAAAAAGCCATGACAAACTATCAAAAATAGACTAATGATGACAGCTTCCAATTTTCCCTTCTCTCTAGATGGGAGTCTTTGTAGTAAAGAGATTTATTCTTCTCTGCATATCTCTGAAATAATTATTTTCCCAGGCATACGTCTCCCTAGTGCCCTGAAAGGGCTGCACCCCAATCACCGAGCCTGAGCAGTCATCCTAACACTGCCTCGTCAGCACGCTTTTACCAGACACAGATGAACTGTATCAGAAGTGAAGATGCCCATTTAATGTCCAAGTCTATCGGCTTTTGCAAATGAATACCATTTGCAATAGTCCTTATGGTACATCTGTACTATAGATATCTCTCTCCTAGAAACTGAAATGAAACTAATTTTACTTTGCAGAGAGCACTGGCCAACAGCTGAATGATGACAGCCTTCTACCACTGCTACCGAGTAGCACAACTTCAAATTACTACTGACACCAATGTCACACACAGAATAAAATGTGGTAAATAAAATGCAAAACGTTAGAGCGTGCAGATGATAAAAACAAGAGCAAAAGACTTCTAAGAGCCTTGCGCTCCTTGTAAACCAGTGAGCATCTGAATTTCCATTTTCGCTCATTTTCTTAGAAGAGGATACAAACATATTGCACAAAACAGGCTTTAAACCACAGGAAGACCTCTGCAAATAAAATACTTATGATCATTTCTAAACTTTGAAATAATCTGGTTCCAATTATTAGAGTATTCCAAACCTTCAAAATAGGGGCAGATTTAGAATCTCTCCACTTTTACCCCTTTGGCCTGATGTTCCTTAGTTCATAACAGTCGCACAAACAGTAGTGATATGCCTATTTAAAAGTTCAAGAAATAGCAGCAGCGTTTTAAATTGTTAGAGCAATTCTTCCCGAAAAACACTACAGTACTTACTTCAGATAAGACTGAAGCTCACATAAAACTGCATGTGCTTGGCTCTCAAGAAAAGGAGGGATTAAAAAGGACTGAGGAGAGATGGTTATACAGGCAGATTTTGTGCAAGGTTCCCACACAGCTTTGTCTTGACCTGCAACATTAGGGGGGGGCGGTCTGAGCTATGCTTAAAAAACGAGGAAAGTCATATTTAAAACTAGAAATTATCCAGCCCTACCTCCCATTAGTTACTATTTATTATTAAAAAAATAATAATAATAAAAAAGTCAAACCTCCTTTTAATTCTAATAGTAATAATAGCACTTTTCAGACGTAGATAAAAAAACATTATCCCCCTACGAAAATGAACATATTAAGGCACCAATAAGGAAAGTAACTTGCTAAAGTCCCCAGCTGGTCTGCGTAATGCCAGGAACAAAAGATGATGCTTTAAGCCCCACCTAGTTAAATTATCAGCTCTGCCACAGCATCCCTGTGAAACACTGAACTGTCTAGATATAACACTCGAGCAGGCTAGTGATGGGGGTTCCACACACAACTCTTTCTGGGATTATATAAAAACTCTGACATATTTCAAAGCTGAAACATGTCAAATACCTAACTAATCTATTAATATCAATAAATAAGATTTCTATTCGTATCACACATTTATGGTTTTGCCTGTCAGTTGGTAGAGTATGAATATTAAATAAACAAACTAGGCATCCTCCTGAAGATGATTTATCTTCTACGTACAGTAACCGCAACCTAAGAAACAGACCCTCAGGAATCCAAGAAACAGTACAGAAAGATCTGTGGCCCTGCTGCTGTTATAAAGTTATTTTCTGCTGTTGCTTTAATTAAGAGTAATAATAATTACAGCACTTTATAGCAAAAGCCAATAATACAGTGTTTTGAACTGCTACAGTACACCAAAGTTGAAAGTCATTGGTGTAGTTGAAGGAATAACTCCTAACTCCTGACTGGAAGGGGACCCCGCATATTGTTTTGATGAAAGTTTCCTGCCCACATTTTTGTGCTTTGGCAATCCTTCAAACATACTGTCTGGGCTGTGAAGGTTCAATTGTTCTATAAGGGAGTGCGAGCTTCCTAAACCAGATCTCTGCAAAACAGCATGAAACAGAACAGAAAGCCTTTGAAGCAGCAGCTCCAGGAAGGCAGAACAGTTGTTCAGCCCCCAAATGGGAACAGCCTGCAATAGCTCTCCTACATGCAAAATATCCAATTACCCAAGGGAATGGGAAAGGGGGTCTGGGGGAATGGATTAGGGATTGCCTAATCTCAAAAAACTGTCTTCCCCAAAGGCATAAATTGCTCTTTTAAGAGGAACAGAGGAATTAAGGTTTTCATGGAATTTGGTCCTGGTTTCCCACTGTTCATGCATTCAGAAAGGACAAATGCTTGTGTAAATAGATTATTAGGAGTTATAATACTAAAACAAACTTTTACACTCTATCCTTTCCAGTACTAAAACAAACCCAGTCCATATCTCTTCCATTCATTCCCTTTTGCCTGTTCTTGTTCATCCTCTGATTAACTCTTTCATCTACAGATGAAACCACCATTTTGTTTGATTTTGACACGTGCAAAAGGAAGGCATTGCTTTTATTTCAACTTTCACAAAGAATATTTTTATAACCCACTTGTTTTATTATTCCACTAATAGATTCTAATGATCCTTATCTGTTAGAAAGATAGACACTGGATGCTTGGGTGGTCAGTGAGCTCCAGTTCCTTCCTTCATGCACTCCCTCACCCACATAATTCAAAGAAAAGTTAATGCAGCTAAAAAAATGCAGCTTGCCATCTTAAATGAAGAAGTAATTTCAAATCCACAATTCCCTTTTTTGCCATTGCTGAAACTCCATCCCTTTCATTGTTCTAGTAAGCAGCAAAATCCTTTCAAACTCCTTTTTAATGCCCGTCTGCCAATACTTACACATTAGTATGAAGCTGGAATTCGTCGGTCTTATAGCCAACAGCAAAGTTGCTCTGGGTTACTCTAGACTTTGTTGTCTCAAAAGTCATTTGGTAACCTGCCAGCCACCCCTCGTAGCCAACCACCAGGGCTCCACGTATTGAAGGACCAGCAATATCAAAATCCATGTCGCAGCCAATGTTGATGTGTTCCCTTTTGTACCCTGTCTTAACTTTAGCACTCTTTTTCCTAAGGAGAAAAGAAAGAATCTCGTATCTTTGAAAAGGCACACTCGTAGGTAGCAATTCGATCAAATCAGTTACTTAAACTCAGTGTAATAGTTCTTGAAGACAAAGTATACATACCTGGAGAGCCACATGGTATGTCACCTTCTTACCTTTCACATTTGCAAAACCCTAATTCAGCTACAGTGAATTAATTGCAATCAAGCAATAAAATGCAGTGTGGTGCCCCACTAAGCACTTCTGGGCTGTGTTCTGAAAAGCAGCAGCCCAATAAGCCAGACAGAAGGTGACAAAAACAAATCCTCATCTCCAACTAATCTGATGTTTTTGGAAGTTTGGTAGATGCAGGCAAGGAATGCAAACCGTAGCAGTTTACAGGTTGGCCACAGAAAGTCAATAGTAGTTGGCCTGTCCCAAACAAACAATTTTTAGACAATCCTAGTGAACCAAGTAATTTCATTTACTGTGATAGACGTCAAGAAATCACTACTTTGTCTCCAGCTTCCTGAATGAAAGTCCCTGCTGCTAAGGATGTAGGCTGTTTCAGTGGCTCTGACACCCTATTTTCTGCTTAGGATGCTTTATGAAGTTTAATGGTTACAGCCATTAAAAAGACTGCCAGGTTAATGCAGAAATAAACTTTCCTGAGTCACTTGTCTCTTTTTATGCTATTGGCCAGAACAGTGTTTCCTCATGTGCCTTTAGGTCAGTTTACATCAAGGGTGCAGACCCTCACAAGGCAAGAGAGTTACGTCTAATATATTCAGCTACTCTTATTTAAGATTTTTTTCTTCTCTTTTTACCTTACAAGTGTCTTCTGTCTTTGACCAAATCTTTTACTGAAATCTTTCTGGAAAAGTCAGGCTACTTTGAAATTTCAAATCAACCTTTCACTTCAGCTAGCAAAAAGTCTCCAAGAACTGTTTCAATGAGGTATCAGACCCACATAGAGATTGCTCTCTTTTTTATTATTATTGTTTCGGACTCAAGAATTTCTTGTGTTTTGCAAAATCAGAAATAAAGAGCAGGAGTGCCAAAAGCACTCAGCATTAGCTCATCTGCAACTTCTGTAAAAGTCAGCAGTACCTCTCCCACCAATTTCAACAGGGACAGAGCCACGCTAACACGGGGCACTCCTAAAAATGACTTTCCCTGTTGAAAGATTCATGACAGCCAGTAAGTAGTAAGGAAGGGGAAGAAGGTGTCTCATATTCAGACATGATGCATCTCTGCCAAACTAAACCAGGTCACACTAGGATTGAATCTCACTCCATTTATTCCAATTACAATAGTCCTCCCACAAGGCAATTGTTATAATTCAGATGATAGTACAGTGTCTGTGAAGTGACTAAGAAATAGCTACAGAGCTGTAAATTGTCATTCTCGTACAGGTTTTTTCTTTCTTATTTTTTTAAGAATCCTACCAGCTAAGAAATAATCATCAAAAAACACTAGGGATTATTCTGGTTAACAAATACAAAAATATTTAATTAATGTAGAATTGGGAATGGACTGGAAGCAGTTTACAATGCAGGACACAATCTAAAAGACTGGGTGAAACCTCCACTGAGACTATAACCCAGTAGCCTGCAGTGCAGCGTGCTGTTCTGGCAAGTTAATGTGCGGAATATTTTGACTCACTGGCAGCACTGCTTGCAAAAAGATAATCAGGGAAAAAAAAATAAACCAACATCTAGACCTACAGCTGCTGCTTAATCCCTCTGGCCCACATAAAACGTGGCATCCAATCGCCGCGTCAGAAATACTCCACCACCAAGGCGTGCTGTGGCCAGCAAGAATTCAGATGATAAATTCCACTCCGGAGAAGAGCCCAATTACTGTGTTGACCTATTAAAGCCTTGGCCAACTGGCTCCCGGAGCTTGTTAAGCTTTGCATTACAGCTGACTTGTTTAGCGCTTTTATTCAGACAGTAGCTCATCCTCTGACATGGCCAGAAAAAAGCAACAGGGGTGCAAACAAAACCTTTTCTTCCCACCCTAATTCTGACTATAACTTTCTAGTTACTGTATTTAAAAGTTTGCTTGCTATATCTTAGGATTAAAAAGGAATTGTTAATACTAAGATTTAAATCAGATGTACATGATTTCATCATGCACAGGCTGATTATTCACTGTCTTGATATCTTAGGACAGAACAAGTGAAGAAGCAAGACAGTATTCTGCAAAACTAAAATAAAAAATGCCTTTTTTTGTCACTTAAGCTTACTCACTTCTTACCCAGTGTTAGGAGAGAAGGAGGAGTCAAAGGTCAGCTTCAGGCCACGTGCAAGCTGAACAGAAAAGAAATTCACTGGTTGGATTTATAATTAGGGATTGTCATAAGTTAATTTGTAAATTGCATCTTTTGAGCCAAAAATTACCTGATCTTCAAGAGTAATCTCCGTGCCTAGTGTGTTGTCGGTGTTCCACTTTTCTGTGAACATCAATCCATATTCCACCCATTTGTATTTTGTTTCCAAACTACCACTAACTTTGCTCGTTTCTGAGTTTGCTGAACCTGAGCTTGTAAATTCCTAAAAATAAAAA
>NW_009224793.1:0-31131 GCF_000690835.1 Fulmarus glacialis
GGATCGCTCATTATGTGTCTTCCCACACTAGACCTATTGCAATATACTGTGAATAGACTGTTGTTCATAAATACATGATCTTGCCAGTGGGGATAAAATGAGAATCTCTTAAAGAAAACTACAGTATTTTAATTTTTCTTGGCTTTTTAATATGCTATCTATGGGTGGGTATGTAGGTATCTCTACACATAACAAGTTACTTTTAATCTAGGATTGCTTAGTATGTAAATCAAGAGGCTTGTAAAGCTGAAAATCATACTGAATTTTTAGTGAATGGAAGAACAGGGACTGATCTCAGCGTGGGCAAACAAAACCCACATACTCCTCATTCATGTGAAACCTGGGTGATTTGAGGGGGGAGTAGTTTTTCTTAAAATATCTCCGGAAAATTTTAATTCCAAACTTTTTAAAAAGATTCTACATTGTATCATACCGCTGATAGCTGCAGTCCAGTACATACTACTTATTTGTGTTAAATTGTTTTTCTTGCTGAAATAATTTGGTATAATTGAGCCAATTATTGTGTAATTTTGTTGGATTCTTACTATAAACACTTTTGTACCAAGTAGCCACCCAATATAACATTGTTTCTGGATTATTAATATTCATGAAAACAGGAAATAAACTATTGCTAAAACAGGCACCCTAAACCTTTTTTTAAAACAGTAACAAGCGTGGTTTAATGTAGCTACTGATATATAAGGTAATCTGTAACTTGAAAGTTGGATGTTTTAAAATATTAAATGGTTTATATCTAGCACAATTCTTAAGATTAAACTGCAAGTGTTCTGTGTGGCAAAAATAGGTATCACTTTCTGATTGAAGAATAATTTCTAAGACTTCAGATTTTTTTGTTAATGCTTTTTTTGCAAAAATATTTATTTGGAAGACAAAGGAAAACCATATTCCAAGCTCTTCCTGTAGTGTACCTCACTATTTCATCTAAATCCAGTCCTAGTCATGATTTTCCATTTGATGTATGAATTTTTTCATTCTAACTGGATTTTGAATGTATAATATGGTCTGCTGTAGGGGTTGCACATTAGTCTTGTGAACATTAAACAAGTGCTTGATTTCATTACCGTGGATGTGGAAAAGTTCAAGACTGTAAAGTTCGTACGTAAAGCCTTAAAGGATTAATTAAGTTCCTGCTGGCATTCACCATCCTTTTTGACTGCGAAGAATATCTGGCAGTTTTTGTGAGGTGTATTGGCAAATCAGTTCTCATTAGTATACTGTTGTACATCTTAAAAATGGCGTTAAAAAAAATCCCTGACCTGAAAAAAATTATAATACTTACATAAGGTGGTTCTTATCTGTGTTTTTCTTACATATGCTGAGGATCAGCTTTAACAGGAGGCATAAAGGCATCCTATTCCTCTTTCACTCAGATATGTTTTAATGTGTATATTTGAAAATTAATTGCCTTTTCCAGTTCCTTTGAAAACAGCAGCAGTGGGATTTGTGGTGCTGAATTTTGAATGTATAGAAATACATTCAGTGGAAATTATGTTTGATGTATTATTTGCCAAATTTCTATGCTCATATAGACAACTTTGAACTAAAAAAAGCTTAACAGATTCATTTTTTAGAATCATAGAATCATTAAGGTTGGAAAAGACCTCTGAGATCATCGAGTCCAACCGTCAACCCAACACCACCATGCCCACTAAACCATGTCCCTAAGCGCCTCATCTACATGTCTTTTAAATACCTCCAGGGATGGTGACTCCACCACTTCCCTGGGCAGCCTGTTCCAAGGCCTGACCACTCTTTCAGTAAAGAAGTTTTTCCTAATGTCCAGTCTAAACCTCCCTTGGCGCAACTTGAGGCCATTTCCTCTCATCCTATCACTTGTTACTTGGCAGAAGAGACCAACCCCCACCTCGCTACAACCTCCTTTCAGGTAGTTGTAGAGCGCGATGAGGTCTCCCCTCAGCCTCCTCTTTTTCTTTATAGGACTTCCAGTTTTTTATGGTGGCGCTTGAAATTATAAATCCTATGCTTTATTTATGTGAATAAATATTTTGGCTAATGATAATAGAATTTGTAAGTTAGTACTGCACACTTTTTTAAAAAAAAAAGTGTATGTGCTTGCATAGAATAAATGTTACCAAAAAAACCAGTCAGGATGAAGGTGTAATTACACACCCCAATTATGTGATATTCACTAGAAATAATTGGAGACTAAACTCTACTTAAAAGGTAGTTTATTCAATGGAGAAATGTTTATGGTTTTTAATTGAAAACTTTTTTTTTCCATTTTCCTTCCAGGTATTGCTTTGTTTTTGCTTTGGGATACCTCACTGTGTGCCAAATTACTAGAGTCTATATCTTTGATTATGGACAGTATTCTGCTGATTTTTCTGGGTAAGGAGAAAAATAATCTTTCCATCTTGTCCTCCTAAGTGATACTGTATCTGTTACTGGTTTTGTTTTTTTGCCAACCTTTTAAATTTTGGAGAAAGCTGGGTGTGTGCGCACACCACACACCACATGCACACACCCCACCACCACCCACACACCCCCCTATGCTTTAATCATGCAAACTGAGAATTTAGGGAACAGTTATGTCTGTTAGAACCACAAATGCATTATCTGCTTCCTCCTGTTCCTGTCTGAAGGGCATAAAGGCTTTGGTGGCTGTGGGATTTTTTTGCTTTTGCTTTTTCTCCTAAAATCTCTGTTATCACCCGTGTTGAAACTTGAATTGTATCTGATGTACTTGCATGCCTGGCACAGTCTGATACCACTTTGTGAGGAAAATCTGAATGCCTTATGGAATTTAGCTTTTAGCTTCTTTCTTTTTTGGTTTTATGTTAGAAGGAGAAAGCTAAGGAGAGAGGCATGTGTATGGTGGAGTAGTCACACAGCCCTTGGAAATAGAAAGTTTTGTCTATATGTGTTCTTATTTTATATAATGAACTTAAACCTATATTTGACTTGAGCTGTATGGGAGCAAAACAGAGTTAAATAGGCAAAGTGAAAATAAACTATATTGGTGATGATTCTTTGTACTGGAGACAGAGAAGTGAAGCACAACATTTCCTCTGAGTAAGTTTGCTACTGTGATGGTGCTTTTTTTGATTTAAAGGAGAGTATGTATTTTGAAAAAAAGAGATGGGGAGTGTTTGCTAGTCTGCTTAAAAAAATGCATTAAATATTTTTTGGGAATACTATGAATGGCAGTGGTCTTTGTAGTTTAGTATTATCTGTGTTGTGTAGTAGAGTTGTGCTTGTTAGCCTTGTTGCTTCTCAGTCTTCATTGGTAACAGGCATGTAGTCCAGAAACTTAACTTGTAGGCTAAAGCCAAAAGCTTTTATCATTAAGTTCATCTTTTCTGTCATTTTTAGCTGGGTCTTACCTTCTGAAACATCCTTCTACATTTATGCCTCCATCCAAGTGTCTGCCTTCAAGCCAGATATCCAAGTTCCAACTGTAGTCAGTGGAGATCTGACCGATGTAGACAGTAGAGCCTGGAGGGCATTTCAGCTGACCTACCACTAAGTATCTACCTTAGTGGGAACTGGGTCACTTGACAGATGCCCCGACTCTATTGACTAGATCTCCACTGGCTATAATGAGAGCTTGCAACATAGACATATGCATAAAGACACTTTAAAACTAGGTTTACGGACTGTCGTGGTTTAACCCCAGCCAGCCACTGAGCACCACGCAGCCGCTCGCTCACCCCCCCCCAGGTGGGATGGGGGAGAGCGCAAACGCAGTCCCCCACTACCACAAATTATGCACATCATTGCTCAAATGCAACTGTACTGCTTTCAGAGTGTAGCTGTCTTTGTGGCTCTGTTGGTTTGGAGTTAGCTCAGAGATTTCTGCTAGGTCTGAACATGTCCAAAGATTTATGAGATCTGTGCTCTGGACAGAACTGTTCTGAAGCCTAGATTCAACTCTGATTGTATGTTTGAGCTGCCTGATTTAAACCATCCTTTTCAAGCACCAGTTTCGGAGCTTGATGTATGCATATCACATTAAATCTCTGGCATATACTGCATCTGCTCCCTTGCGGCCTGAGACAGAGGTTGCTTCCAAAACAGGAGGAGAAAGAAATGAACCAAAGGGGGCTATTTTCTGTCAATTTTCTCTAGTTCCAGGGGAGGAGAGCAAGCTTGAGAAAATAACAAAAATTGCCTAACCAGCTGTTGAACCCCAGCACCTGCAAGTTCTTCCAAAGATGTTGGCATGGATTCACATAGTGGTTAGCCCCAAAAGAGCTTTGAATGTCTGTTTACCTAGATATTTGTCCTAGCATGCTGTGCCCATCCGAGGTGTCCAAGCCCAGAGAATCTGCAAAAAGTTTGAAGGAAGGTATCGATGTACTGACAGTGGAGAAAGCTGAGGAGACCTTATGCTGGAGATGCAATTTCTTGTGCAGAGCTGTGTGGTCCTGGCTTCAGTACTAAAAGATCCCAGCTGCCAGTGAGCCTTCCACTGCCTCCTTTGCCTTTCTGCCAGCACCTAAAAGGGATAGTTAAAATCCTGGTTCACAGCCTCGCTGTTCCAGGAAGGACTCTTCCTCTTTTAATCTCTTGATTGTTGCTTCTCAGCCAAATCCCTGAAGATCCTGGAATAGCCACTTGAGAAGGAGAAAAAATAACAGGGCCTGCTATAATAACAATGACGGATCAGCTAGAATTAATGTAATGTCTGACTGAGCTCTTCCTGGACTCCATCCTTCTACCAGGCAGGATCCATGCTGTCACGTGTCCACTTACAGAAGGAAAACCCGTTACGTTCAGAATCAATTGGAGATTTATGCCAGCACGAGGCAGGTCTACAGCTTAAATGCTGGAAGAGAGATGAAGGATTTCCCAGACTGTCTGTTCTTGTTTAGTTTTCTTCCTTGCTGACCCTTGCCTGTCACTCTAGTCTTGATATCAGGATTTTGGGGCACTGATAATACAATAGAAAAAAGTTTTTCCCAGATTGCGTTTTGAGGACTAGAAATATTGTGTGCTTTGAAGTAACCATAACCTAAAAAAAATTAATTTGACAGACTGAGCCATCTGGCAAAATACTGACATAGCCCTGTCAATGAAGGAGGACTTAATGGCTCTTCGATTTGTTTTTCTGTGCCAACTTAAATATGTTATAAAAAGGCCAAGTGCAGTCAAAAGACTTCAGCAAAATTATATGCCCATCCTACAGTACGATTATTTTGTTGTGGGGTTTTTTTTGTCTCCAGCTCAGATTCTACTAGGTAAATACAGCCCCTGATATATTTTTGACATCTGATTTCGAAGTTAAATTTCTAAATTCTGGTAGCCTACTTTGTGCTTTGCCCCATCCCCTCCCTCCCCACAGGGGAGTTAGCAATGCTGGGATTTACATCAGTCAAAAACTCCTAGATACTACGAAGATGGTGTAATTTCTCAGTATAAAGCTGACTTGCTTAGTCAGGGAAGAATATCTCTTGGACAGTCTAAGATTTGCTCAAGTGTACCAAATTCAAAACAAACTAAACTCTGTTGGAGCCAGCATAATTATGCTGGTTTTTTGTTTTGCCAGATATGTTTACTTGAAGCAAATAATTATAGATGGAAAAATGAAGCATAGGACCAGGTGTTAGTAGAAACAGTGGAAGTAGTCTGCATATCTAAATAGATTACAAATGTTCAACTTTGGTATATTTTTATTGTCCTTTGCTTACTGCTCTTGTAATTTACAGTGCATATAATTGCTCTTACTGCCCTTTTTTCTTTACTCTTCCCACTGTAAAAAAATAAACTCTGTTAGTAGAAAATAAATGTGAAACACTTTGGCTGTTTTTGTGGAACCTAATGCGGCAATAAAAGGCGTAGGTTATCAAATACTATATTTAAGGATTAAATTCTTTTCATTTCATTTAATGAATGGTTTGAGCTCCCAAAACTAATCACTTTGTCCTTGCATTGAAAAATCTTTCAGTTGAGAGTAATTAACCTGGACTATTAGTATAAACTTTCTCTGATAATTACATGTGAAAGAAAATTCTAAACTTTATTCTAAATTATTCTGTCTTCCTTTTTTGTAACAGTCCAATGATGATAATTACACAGAAGATCACTAGTTTGGCATTTGAGATTCATGATGGTAAGTTTTCTTTAAACTGTGTTTAATTTTCCATACAAAATAAATTTAAAGAAAGTTAGTCATGAGTCAATAACTTACTTTTGTCCAGTTTGTGTTTTAGAACAAAATAAATTTTTGTGTCTCAATTGATTCTTTTGATGCTTACTAATGGAAGAAATGTTGCTCAGACACTACAAAAGCTCTGAAAATGCTTATATTGTGCAGAAGATACTACTTGTCAGAAGACCAATGACACTTCTGGGGCCAGTGACCAGACACCACTGACATTTTGTTGGGCTGGGGTATTGATCGTGAGAGTTAACTAAATAATTTCCAAATTCAGAGGTCACTGTTGCTGACAGAAGTACATGTAACTTCAGTCGTTGAGCACCTCTTGCTTTGAAATGCTAAGTGTTAATCTCCCCCTAATTTGTGAGTACTGATTTTTATAAAACCTTTGTATACATTTCACCTTGTTTATTATCGTAATTGCACTTGCTGCTAACATACCAGTGTGAACAGGGAGGTTATTTATGTTTCTGTCTTTTCTCCTGTCAGATTTATCAATTAGTTAAGTGGGCCCTAGCTGTGACAAAAATGAATCCTAATGTTGGCTTTCCTGGGTAGAGTATCTAGATTTTTATTTACCTTCAAATTCAAAGGAGTAGTTTTCATTTTAAAGTTTGAAAATGCCATCCAATAAACCTAGCCCATTAGCTTGAATCACTCGGAGCTACACCTATCAGTTGAAGATTTGGGAATGTAGCCCCAGACACCTGGATCAAACCACCTGTTTTTTTGAAATTTCTTTAGTGACATTATGTATGGAGTTTAATATGTTTTTGTCTCATGTGCATCCTAGCTTTAGTGCTGCTGTTGTTTCATTTTTTTCCATTCTCGTTAAGGTACACTATCTAGAGAAGCCTGTAGGCAACATTCATGAATATGAAAAGTCGGGAAAACACCTTTTTGTAAGAATTCTTGTATGAATGAAAATAAATAATGCTGGGCATATCTAGTTGGTCAAAGAAGTTGATATCTAACTTCCAGAGAAAATGTATTCAGAAGTATTAGTCTTGCAAGCTATAATCAATTAGAGTACAGAGTACATAAGTTAAAGGGAAACAGCTTATTATAAGGAAGTAATAATTCCAGTATCAAAGATAAATGCTTCCTGTTACTATTATTTTGCTAGGGGAAAGAGCTATTCTCGATTTGCTGACATGATGCACAAATAGTAGAGTTGTGGTATGGGACAAGCATGTGAGTCTTCCTGGTAATCTTGAAACAAATGTTTCATTTAGTCAGGTCTGTTCTTAACTTTCATCACAAACTAAACTAGATTTTTTTTTTCTACTTAAATTAATTCAGATAACTTGTATTTTCCTCAAAAGCCCAGCTTATTTTCTGTCTGAATTTCTGGTAGATATAATTGAATTCTGAGTATCAGTCTTGAAATTTTGTTCCGTGTTGACCTCATATCAGAGATCCTCTAGAGTCTTTGTCAGTTGGTGGGGCGTAGCTGATAATATATTGGAAAATTTTCTCTCTGGTTGCATTTGCAGTTCAGCAGAGTCCTTGACTTGAGCTGAATGATCACCACTGAAGGGATACTGTCACTGCTTAACTCTGTGTCTTGCAATGAGTTCATATGGTGTTCTACCTTTTTTGCTTATAACCTACTCATCCCCACAGAGCCTCACTCATTTCACTGCAATTCTGTATGAGATCAGGGATCTTTACAGGAAAGACCCATATCCAAATCTAACCTCTCTATCTGTATGTGCTTTGGCAGCTTGTTTTTAATTCTAGTGCTTAATGAATCTTAAACAAAGAGTCTCTTCGAATGTTTATATTCATAACCCATTGAAGTTCTGGAGCTCACAATATATTTATTTTTAAATCTCCAAGAGATTCAGCCAGCAAAACTGGGGAATGTTAGACTTGATATTTGATATTTAAAAGGAAAAAAAAACAATTCTCACAGCTTCTTCCAACCTTGTTCTTGTTCTTCTCTCTAATTTAAACTCAATAATACATAAAACTTAAAAGAAAAAGAAAAGGTCATTTTTAAAATATAATATCTATCTACTAAACTGAAATCTAATTCTTCCAAATTATTTCTTCATATTATTATGTTGCACTTGTCCATAAAAATGTGTGGGTAGATACAGGTAAGAATCCAGAACCAAAATACTCTTCGTCTGTTCTGTCAGCTGCTTCTTGGTTCCCAGAGGCTTATCTCACATGCTTTCTGACCACAAAAAAATAAACTCTTTGTTCCTGTGTGTACCCTTCTCCCATCCCTTATGCCTTGGGTTTCAGCTCTCTAGTAGCTAATTTTTAAATGTGCTTTTCCTGGAATGTTGCTTGTTGTTTTTTTTTTCTTCTAATTAATATTTCCTCCTGTGTATCTGGTGCTCTCCATTTTTAAAAGCAATAGAGTAGACATTGATGTTGATCTGGTAAGGCACTGCATTTACTGTGAGAACAAAAAGGAGATAAAGAGTACAGTGAATATGCAACTCGAAGGATTTTTAAATCTTTTTTTTTTTTTTTTACCTCTGCCTTTTAGTTTGAATGATATACTGGCGAAATATAGTTAAAGGCTAGTCTTACACCAGTATTTTAGGTCTCATTTACTTTGCTCCAGCAGGCTATTAGGACAATGGCTGGATTATTTTATGCTGTTTTTCCTCATATTGCTATTGTACTATTACAAAGTTGTAAGATTTCCAAGTAGGCTATTAGACCCTATTTCCCACTGCAGAAGAATGAAAGTATAGTCTCTGTCCAGTATGGCCCCTGAGAGGAGAGATATTTCAATGGATAGATGAAACATATGGAAAATGGGAAGGAGATGAGGAAGAAGAAACAAAGGTGATGTTGGAGAAACTTATGCGCAAACGCTGTATTGGTTGCCGTGGTCTTAATTATCTGTTGCTACCTGCCTCATCAGGTCATGGTACTACACCATACACTTGGGAGTTTTTTCAGACAATGCGCTGCCTTTTTTTTTTAATTAGAAAGTAAATTTCTTGTTGGCTTGCAGCTAATGAGCAGTCCCATCCAAACTGCAGTACCTGCTATTATGTTAGTAGTAATGGTTTTGTTAGCTGTTCTTGAACAATGTAATAGCATCAGAAGTACTGAAGAATGTTTCTTGATTTAGTTGATAAAAACATTTCTTCTTTATTTTCAGTTAACTAGATTCTTTGCCTTTTATTTTCCTCAAAGGCAAATAATTCCCATATTCAGCAGAAAGACACTACATCTTTCTAAAGTCTTGCAGACAACTTTAGTGTTGCTCTGCTCTGGCTTAAAGGGTGGAAATGTGGATGTACTGAAGTGTTGAACAGCTTATGTATTTCTGTACATTAGATGAGATATTTCAAATTTATTTTAAATAAACACCTACAAAACCAGAAGAGGATTACCAGGCTGAATTGCTGATTGTCACAATGTGATCCCATGGTAAAAGGGAACATACCATGTTTCAGCCAACTTACTTTTGCAATTAAGTGGGGTTTTTCTTTGTAGTGAGAGGCGGTCAGTTAAGAATGTTGTTATGTTTATGAAAATAAAGGTCTCATAAACTACCAGTGTGCTTTTCTGATTTCAAATAGGTCTTTTATTATTATTATTATTGTGTCTTTTTAAAAGTGTATTTGGATGGTTGCTTTTGTGAAAGTATAAGCAAGAGAAAATTGAACAACTCTTGAGACAGAGAAATTCGTACCTGTGTGTGTAGAACTAAATACTCCTAAGGTTTTTTGATAGGTCATCATGACCTAGTTCCACTTTATAAATGCTGGTATTACAGCAAAAAAGTTGCAGCTGTTTAACCAAGAATGTTGTTTTCTAATTCGTCTGTTAATTACGTCAGTGAAACTGCCATGGCATGGTGGTGTGTGGGTGTGTATTTATTTATGGTTTTTGGTAACCTGATACTTTCTTCTTATGTCTAGGAGTTTCTTTTAATGCTCTCCCAATTTTCTCTTGATCTATTTTTTTTTAAAGTGCTCCCTCTTGTGTTAGTGACAGCATTGGTCATTATTGTTTCAGTATCAGTTACCAAATCACCTTGATTACAGTACATGTCATTAGTGTTTAAAGGAATTATATTGTATTTGTCCCTCCTAAGTCTTCAAGTGTTGTTCTGGGCCTACGTTTGCTTGCACGGCTCTCTGGCTATCAAGACTTCTGATTTTTCTTGCTTTTTGTAGTTTCTTTGCGATTTTACTCAGCTGGCATCTGTGTCTGTTTGCTTTTGTTGCTGCCAATGTGCTACTAACAACTAAAACTGTTGTTGTCTGTCTTAAAATATTTTAATGACAGCATGCATTTGGGCTCAGCTAGTGATCCATTTCAGAACCTCAGATTAAAATTTACTGTAATTACAACAGAGCCTGCAATATGATCTCTGTGTTTAATGTTATTAATGTAATATAATCTTATGTCTAAGCATTATTAATGAGTTATTGATTAGCCAGATTTCATGCAAATACAAACGTGGATATATTCAAGCACATTAACTGCAAAGCTGTGGTGGTGCTATGATATGATTGTAAACATTGTATTATTGTAGTGAGGGCATGGTAGTGGTCATAATATGTCTTAATAAAACCTATATGGCAGGATATTGGTGTGTACCTAAAGATGTTGATTTTGTTACCATTAGGGTGTGGTCTCCTGAGGAGGAATGAAAAGATGCAACTTCCTCATGATCTAGACCACTGTGGATAAATTTTGTTACTGATGATATACAAAATTCTTTTAAAAATTCTTTTACCAAGGAAGGAACGTAGGAGTATTTCCTACTTTACAGATGAGAAGACTGAGTTACAGATGTCGAGTGACCAAATAATTTCACCTCTCTAACAGATGTTCGGTAAAAACCATTTTCTCTAATCCCCACTGTGTGATTTGGTAGCAACTAAAAGCTGCAGCCATTGCAGTAGTCTCCTGCTTTAGGACAGGAGAAAACAATTCTCATAATCCTCAGAGAAAGGTTACAAAACTTCATGAGTTCCCTAGCAGCGGTGTGCTGCTGAAGTCAGGTTTCTTCATCTCCATGTGTAGCAGGTGGGGAACTGCTATGATTTATGAGGCCTCTGTTCCCATGGGCAAATACACTGCCTGGGAAGTATTGAATATATATATATATTAATTCATCTCATATTGGATAAGCATCAATGTAAGAGCATCTTTTCCATATGTATTGTCTATAAATTAAAAAATGTTAACAGTAGCTTCCTGAAAGCTTTCAAGAGTACGACAGCAGCAGAGATCAATGGTTTCCTTGTTCTTGCATGCTACGCAAAGATGATAAATGGGCCTTCAAGGCACTGAGAAGACATTTAAAAAACAAAAAAATATAGGGAAAGCCACTGAACTGACCTCAAAGAAGCTGCTGGCTGGAGGGGAATCTTAGTGAGATAGGAAAACAAAAAATTAAGGGAGGCTTACTTGTATGCAGTATGTTTGAGACAGCAAGTGTGTTGCTCACCAGGTTATTTAGGCCTCAAGTGACTTCTCATGTATGTATGTATGTATGTATATAACTTGTTCCTGTTTTAAATATGCCAATTCTTTCTTCCTCACCCCTCCGAAAGAATAGGTCATATTTCAGTGGTTAGATTCTTCTCTTTCAGGTTTGAGGTTTTTTCCTTCTTTTTCATACAAAAATCTTGTGAAATCATGTGAAATCTTTCGTTTGACTAATTACCTTTGTTTAGTGGTTAGTCTGGCTTTATGCAAGTTCACTTGGACACTCTTGGTGACTGCTTCCTCTTTCTGACTTAAGGGTAAAATACTCATATGGAATATAACAGCGAAGGAGGCTCTTGCTCCGGTCAGTTTGCATTGTACATGCTGTGGGAGACTGAAGGCTCTGTACGGGCTACTTCCCTATACTAGTTATGTCATGTGATCTACATATATCTATAGGAGTCTTTGTGTTAAATTTCTGTTTAAGTTTGTGTTAAATTCAAAGATTCACTACCTGAGAACTGTAATTTTATGGCCTTAAAGGTTAAAGGACCTTTCAAAATGTTTCTACCGCATTTTTTATTCAGTACAGTTATCAGTGTAGAAATCTTTGCCGTATCACCAAGGAGATGTGAAAATGTAATGATGGGGAAGAGAAAGTGCCTGCATGAAGTTAGGGGTGATGCTTTGTTCTTCAATTTCTTGCCTTGCTTGGATATGAATGGGGGTGACTTTCCACTGTGAAGAATCAGGACTGAGGAAGGTATTTTTCCAGGTCATATTGGAAGAGAGGAGATGACAAGTTGCTAACCCTTCTGTATTCTCAGCTTTGCTGAAGACTAAAAGTGCAGTTTTAAAGTTGTGAGTGTGTATAGGTCACACAAAGACAAGAGTTATCTTCTCTTTAGATAAGTTTTCCATGAGTCATAGAATTAAACGAGGTTTGACTTACCCCCTACCCCCCAATCTTTTTTTGTCTTAAGAATGACTGATTTTGATATCTAAAAAAAAAAATTGGCTCCAGTTAAAACTTTCCTTCTGCTTGGATCAAATATAAGGGCTCCCCTCTGTGGGTTTACTGGTATCAAGGGATGGAGTTGAAGGCAACCTTTCTGTGAGTGGAGGAGGATCTTCTATACAATCACCTATTTTCATAAAGCACATTGGGATTTCATATCTATATTACCTCTACTCTTTCATCAAACTTGGTTAGAAATTGGCTGTTGGGTTTAGGCACTGCTAGGGAGGAAGACAATTGAAGTGGGATTCCATAAACTTCATTTCCTTTAGGAAGCTATGCTCATAAAAACAAATTTTTTAGTGCTTGCGATGGCAAAGAAAACTTGCAAACGTGAATAGCAGGGAATGGATGCGTGCAGTAATGTCTGAACCAGTGGAGAGGCTGCAGAAGGAACTGAAGCAGTCATTTTGGCAAGCAACGCTGGCTGGTATAAACCAGGGCTGTCGGAAGGAAGGAGCTCTGCTTCTTCTGTGCCCCTGAATTAGTGTATTTTATAATAATTTAAAGTGTTGAAGGTCATATTTTTTACTTTTCTCTTTTATGGGAGTACAAATTTTGAAGCCTATTTTTTGGGGGTAGGCCACCAGCATTTCAGAAAGTGCCACGAATGGCAAGAAGGTAAATTCAGTCTTGCTGCTGAACTTAGATTTGGCCTGCCCCCTTCTGTTAGCAGGGGTTAGGGCTTCTCCTTAGTGCTCATGGAAGAGACTTGAGTATCCTTTACTGTTGTGCCTGCTTCGTTGGACCTTGTTTACAATCTTTACTTGCAGCATGAAGGTGCTCTTGAGGTCTGGCTTAAGTTTTTAATTGCTTAAATCTTTCTTGGACTGTGTTCATAGTATACATCAAAAGTGCAATGACTAGTGTAATGTCCGTGGGTTACTGCAATGTTGAAAGGGGTTTGGGGTTTGTCCAATTTCCAGGACTGGGAATAACGGGTTTTAAAACCTGCAGACTTTGAAATCTTAACCAATGTAGGGGAATTGTATTTGTCAACACTTATTACAAGCCTTCTTAATGCTTTCCTGAAATCCATGTGATTTCAGGTTTAGGCACTGTCGGATATAACTGAGGATACGAGAGTTTGTAATTTTGTCAAGAGTAAGAATTGTTTGATCCAACTCCAGCAAAAATGTCATGCGACATAATACCTCTGAAATGACTTGAGGACTTAAGAAATTACATTGCAGCATGAGGCTTGCTCTACTGAATAAAGAAACTGCTAATTAATGTGTGGGGGTTTGGCTTTTCTTTATTTTTCCTTTTTCCTGTCCTCTTCCCTAGGAATGTTTCGGAAAAATGAAGATTTGACTCCATCACAGAGGTGCTTGGCTGTAAGGTAGGCTTTCAGACATCTCTGAGAGTTTAGTTTTGGGTGTGGGGAGAAGCTGGTGTTTTGTGTGCTTTATTAATGTTCTGTGGAATTGCTACAGTTCACATTCAAGATAGAGAGTTTACAAACTCATGGAAGACAGATCCATGCTTTTTATATTTGTAGCTTAATTCATACAACTATTCTCCTGGAAAATATCACTGGAAGTAGGTTTTATACTTATTTAAGAAAAACATTATAAACTCTATGCAGTCTATGCAAATTAATGCCATATCAGACAGGAGACTAGTTAACATTTAGTACACATATAAAGTAGCTGCTGAAGCAACATGCTTGTTTAATCCTGTTTTTCAGTATTTAACTTACCTTTTCTCCTTTCTTTATTCAGGAGTCTTGAAACTAGTATGTTGTCCTGGGCAAAACCGTCTTGACTTGAGGCATTTTCCTTAATTGAAATAATTGCCAGTTAACACAAACCTTTGTTTACTGATTCAGTTATTGAGGGGAAAAAAAGAAAACATAAATAGTTGAACAAACGCTTAGGGAAACACCCTTCCTTCTCCATCCCCAGGCTCAGCCTCTGTCAAACACCTCTACTGGGCAAGGAGAGAGTCACCAGAGTTCAGGAGTTCTGTCTGAAAGTGCTCAGTACAGATTGGAAAGAATTACTATGTGTAGAATGTTTTAAGCTGTGATTACAAAAGACATGCAAACTGCTTTTCTATTTTAGTGGTTTTTACTGCAGTTAGAGTAAGCAATAATATGCAGTATGACTTTTCCTACTGTGGAAATTCTGTAGAACTACACATTCCATCTCACAAGTTGCTTGTCTTTGAATTACAGACGCATGCCAAGTCTACTGGAGTATTTAAGTTACAACTGTAATTTCATGGGTATCCTGGCAGGCCCGTTATGCTCTTACAAAGACTATATTACTTTCATTGAAGGCAGATCATACCAACTGCAACAGTCTGAAGCAAATGGGAAGGAAGATACAAAATATGAACAAACGGATCCTTCTCCAAATGTAAGATGTATGACTCTTGCAGTGCTGATGCTTACGTAATCATTGCATGAAAAGCTTGGTTTGCACTGTTCGTTTACAGGCATAACTTCTGAGCTGTATCTGGAGTTCATTCATCAACAGTATAGTTCCCTGTTCAAAAAGTTAAATACTTATTTTTTTTAAGGCAGGTTTTCTCCATGGTTTCCAGTCTGGATCTTGTGGGTAAAGGCAGATTAAATTGGAGCTTATAACAAGCTTATATGGTAAAAAGCCATCTTTAAATTAAAACAGTTCATGTATGTTTCCTTCAAAGCATATACTGTGCATAAAAAAAGTCCTGGGAAGGACGAAGTGCACATTTTGTCATTTGAAAGCTGATGAGACTTAAAAGTTCCAGCAAGGTTTCATGAACATTCTCAAATTCTACTGTTTTTAATGTCTTCTTGCAGCGAGTAGGAAACATTCATATGTAACAAGTTGAAAAACACTCATAGAAATAGTTTCATTTTTCTTGCTTTCATTCATGTACAGAGGTATTAAAGATGGACTTTGATCTCAAGGTGTAGTAAAAGATGTACTAGCCATAACACTATGGCTATTAATCCATACAACATATTTCTTTTTTCCCTTTGTTCCATTACTGGAAAAGAGATGAAATACATACAGAATAAAGTCTAGTTGATCATACCTTACAAGAGATATTGTATGGCCTGAATTAAAATCAAAAGCTCCCGAAGCTTGTTACTTTTAAAATTTAATCCAATTAGTTTAATAATATTACTGAATATTATCTTTTCCCTCTTTTCATTTTCTCTTAAATAGGAGTGTATCAGGCTTATAAGTTTGTGTGTGCCTAAGATAATTATTACCACACATAAAAAGCAGGATTATCATGGAGTCAAGTGGAACACTTCAGATAAATGGCTTTCGCTAATTCCAGTGCCAGTTACCTGTTTTCTGCTTATCTTGTGGACCACCAACTGTTGCTGGAGCAGATGAAGGCATTCCCACATGTAGCTGCTTGTCATGTCCTACCATCTGGAGGTTACCATGCCCACAGCTGGGCTAACAGGGAGTGCTTCCCAATCGGTTGTGTCATCTCCAGCCACTTCCATCCTTTGAATGTGGATGAGGACTCTTTGCACGTTCCATTCTACCCATCTTGTGTGGTTGTAGTAACTTGCACCACAGGAATGTAAACTAGTGGCTGGAGGGTGATAACATTTTAAACCTCTCCACATGTTGACAAAGTACGTAAGCTCATAGAAGTGTGCTGTGGAGCAAGTACTCGGGAAGGGAAAAAGACACAAGAGACTTCCTTGCACAGATTGGCACCTCGTGGTCTGTAGTCTGCACTGATGTGTTGTATTGACAAAGTGGCATACACTTTGTTTGTTTTTAAACATCATGTTGGTTCAGTACAGGCATCACACCTGATGTACTAAAATCCTATTTCTGCAGAAAAATAGTGTAGTAAAATTATTGCAAATAAATGGAACTAACCAAATCTGCCAGTATCAGTACTTCTGGACATGCATCTACTGATTGCCTGGTAGGACCTCCTAGCTTTTTACCACATAATCTTGCTAGCAATCTGAACAAAGTCAATAGAAATAAATGTAAGCCTATGATGGATTCTTCTTTCAGGTAAGCAGTTTTCCTTAAAATGAATTGCTCTTAAAATGCTTGAAACTTTTTGGGATTTATGCTGCATTAGCTTTTGACATAAAAATAAAGAGAGGCTGTCTATGCTGTTGATACTTCATCTCCCAACTGGTGTTAGAGAAATCTGGCTGCATTTTATAACACCAGAGAGTATTGTGTGCTTTTGGAGAAATACGGATGATACAATTTTACTGCATTTGCTGCATCAATTAAAATATTCATTGTCTTGTTCTAGAAGAATGCTTACATACCATTAGCTTCATATTAATACTTTAAATTTGTTCCTTGATTCTCATATTATTATTTCAAGAAGAATAAATTGTTAGGTAACTCAAAAAATGAAATGTAATGGGGATCAGCAAATGTTAATGTAGTAAATCGTTCAGCTGAGTTACAGTAAGTTTCATTTGTTGTTAAATGTAATTACATAACCAAAGTAGTTCACGCCAGCCTCCTCCTCTATACTGTGTGTTGACTGCATGACGTTAATTGGTTTAGTATTTTTGCTGTGTTCATTGCATGTTAGATGAATCAAGTCAACATACTAAAACTTATTTCTTATATCCCTCCTATTGTGCCTTTTTGCAAGCTATCAATTGTTGGTGTTCAAAGTGGTGTCAACTCTCAGAAATTAATATCTGTCTTTGTAAGTTTCTTTTTATTATGGCTACCCTTAAAATAAGAGATTCCTGTCAGCAGATACCTGCTTTCTTGCTTATTATGCAGACTCTTCCTACAGGTTTAAAGTTCTTGCTTAATTACCTGTAATTTTTACCTGAGGTGCTAACCTCCTCAAAATAATATGCTTTAACATAGTTCAATATTATATTGAGCTCCTTATTGATCATTTATCAACCAAGAAGAATAACAGGTTCATTGAAATAAAAGGTTAAAAGATGCTTTTCTACTTTTTGGTATATATTTTTATATATTATACATGTTTATACAATAATATATTTATAAAATTCCTGAGCTCAGTGAATGTTTTACCTTTATTGCTTCAGTTAGAAAGCTGTTCCTGAACTCCTTTCTCCGATTAAGAATCTAGCTTTCAACCTAATTGTGTTCCCATCTAATGAATGAATATTTGGTTTTGTCCTGGCACTGTCGTTTAGCTTAAGTACCTTTTTACCTTCCCAGTGTTGGCCATATTTGATATTTTTATACAGGTATGCTCAGTTTTTGTTCATCAAAGCTAAATGAGCCAAGCCTTTCTACCTTTTTGTTGTAAAATAAATTTTATGTTCTACTTCATGTGAGATGAATTATCCTGCAGCTCAAGTTCTTTTAATTCCTTAACAGAACAGTTATTTTGGGGAAGTGCAGTGCTTTAGTTATTCCACAATAACCAGGTGTTACTGTTCAACTTGATATGTTGAAAACTTTAAAGAGTGAATGAAATTAAACTTCAAACTTTTAAGTTAGTTACTTCATCCTTGTAAAACCTGACCAACCCTCCTGTGAACGTGCAATCCAGTGATTATCCATTTATGCCTTGGCAGAGAAGCTTGTATCAATAACCTAGTTAAACTAAGCAATAGGAAGTGAATTAATGTTTTACCAAATGCATTTCTATAGGTAATTGAACTATAGATTATTTTGGTGTCAGGTAAGGACTTCTTTTCTGTATAAAAGTATTCAAAACTGGAGTGCTATAAACAAGCCTCAGGCTGTAGTTTAATAATCTATTTAGGCCAACCCAAGTATAAACTCTTGCTGAATGTGGTAGGTCCTGGCTGTGGGTTCTGGGTCCTTTGCTTATTGTAGCAGTGCTGACATGCATTGCACTGCGTCATGGTCTGATTCAGATAATTTGATCCAGTCTAAAACTAATTTGTCATTAAAAAAAAAAAGGCAAACCCCTCAAAGGCTAGATTTTCACTTGATCTGCTTTTCTACTGTGACTCACTAGAAGGAAAAGAGCAAAAACTTGCAGCCAAGGTGAGGAGACAGGGCAGGACTGCTTCTTTGCGTTGCAGCCTGTTTGGATTGTCCTTCAGAAACTCTGCTGAAACCAGTCTTGAAACTGCAGCTCCCAGTCTTTGTAGAGGCAGGAGATTATCTCCATCACTGTTTGCTAAGGACACTAGTGTACCTGATACTGATCCCTGTAAGTGGTATCAGCATGCTTGATTGGGTTCTGGGATTTATAATTATTGAGTGAAGTAGTATAATTTAAAAAAAAAAAAAGTCATGCTGTTTCTGGATGTAGTTATGCTTGTCCCTACACCTAAATGTTGCTGCTAAAAAAAAATTCTAGAAATACATCATTTAAATACTTAATAAATAAATTGAAACAACTTCCTCCTACAGTATTTTTTCTACAACTACAAATTGAGTTTATTTTTTAAAAGTACAATTTATGGCAGAGCCCTGTATGAGTTAATTATTTATCTTAAGGTAAATTTTATTGAAACTCTGATCTTTTCCTTAAAAGAAGGGCTTTCACCTCCATGATTTAGTTAAAAACCTTCAAAGAGGTACTAAGCATATTTTGGGTTGAATAGGCAGATTAATGATTTCTATTTACCAATAGAAAAATTGGTAAATAGTGTTAACAGCAAAAAGCAGGCCTTTAAACAATGGTAACATTACTTATAAGTTGCCAAAACATATTTTGAGACTATATAGAGATCTTCAGATGGAAAACACCTATTTTCTATGTTCATGCTTGTATTTTAAGTTGCATGTTAATGTTACCAGCCTATAAATGCTGTTTCTCATGCTTAAATTGAACATGGCTTTAAATTATGGCTTAGACTTTGAAGTTAAATCCTTGCAACTGTCTTCAGAACTTTGGGGTGATGCCTTTTGGTATTTACAAATATCTAACTTTTGCATGTATCAGATATTGCATACCAAAATTAAAGATTCATTAGTGTTAATAATAAGTTTATGAGTTAAGCCAACTGAACTTTCCCTCTGCTCTGGCAAAGAGAGAGATGGATTAAGAGTTACTAGAAAAACAAAGGAACACTTTTAGAAAGTTAATGCCCTTTACTTTGAACTCTTGTAGTAGAGTAAAATATTAAAATGAAGCTTATTAGAAAGCAAGTAGAAACAAATAATTAAACACCAGCTTTAGCTGTTAATAGGTAGTTGCATCCTGAATTATCCAGCTGGTTTGTTTAACTAGCTGGGTTTTCTGGTCCTCTCTGAAATATCTTCTGAGATGAGCCACATGAAATATATGCTATATCCAAAGTTACCCTCACCATTTTCCAGCTTTTCCAAGTCTTATTTTTTATCAGGTTGTAGCACCTCTTACATCCGTGTGACTGGGTGAATCTTTGATACTGTGTGTCTTGCAGAAATCTGTGTTTTCAATTGGGCACTTAATGCTAGATGCTGTATCATGGAACAGAATTACTCTTTATTTTGGAACTAAATATGTGAAGCTGCACTCTAATTGAAGCAGGATGTTATCTTTAAAAGTTTGAGCAGGTATAATGGAAGCAGGATGGACAGAAAAAGGATTCTAGTTACCTTTTTGTTCTGATGCTTCAAAGAAAAATAGCTAGATTGATTGTTTTCTTGCCAAGTTTAGTGTTTGTAGAATTGTAATGTAAATTAAAACTGTAATGTTTAAATTTAAATTGAGATTACTTACAATCAAAACTTGAAAATTACATTTAAATGAACTAGCTCTCAAACTTCTCTTTTGTAGGTGCTTGGTTAGTGTGTTACTTTAGGAACTTGTACACGACATGGTTTCTGCCCTTGGGATGTGGTTCAGGCTAGCTACTTAAAGCAGTCAACATCATGCATTATTGCTCTGTTGTTTTATAATAGAACTTTAGAAATGTTTTCCTAAAAATACATACTCTTTAGTGTGGTGGTTATAGCAAAACTGAACTTTGAGAAAATCTGAGTCCAGGTCCTACCTGAACAATGTATTTTTACATGTCTGTGAGCATATTATTTGACCCCGTACAGCTTGATCACTCTAGTTGGGACAACAGGTCTATATAGAACTGAGGTATTTTGGCTGTAAATTCATAAATTATTTCACTATTTTATTTGGTTTAGAATTTAGATATTGTGATAATCTAACAGATGATTGATATATTGAGTTGGGCAGCAATTGAACACCTGTGTTATGGCAAAGATTACCAAAAATGAACTGAAGCTTTGCCATTGTTTTTGGAATCTCTGCAATAACTGTAGTCATCTTGTCCTAGATTATATACTTCGTGTTGTGATGTCTTAACAACTTACTTGCTTCAGTAATTTGACAATGAAATAAGAAAAAACTGGAGTTGCAAAAGATGTTCCCGTTATTGAAACTGTTTTTAGAGGCTCCCTGTAGTCAGATTGGATTTGCTGTGTTTGCCAGAATTGGTGCTCACAACTTAATCAAGATAATGATATTCTTTGAGCCTCTATAAAATGTTACCAACAATTTTAAAGTTGGTGTTATATATTACTGAAAAATTGACATACATATACATCTGTTTATGGAAGGAAGATTATAACTTGCCTTTGTTTCCAGAAGATTAACAAAAAATAAAGCTTACGAAGTCTCCCATCTTAAACTTTTCAGATAGCCGTGGCACAGAAACTCTTAATCTGTGGACTGTCCTTACTCTTCCACATGACTATTACAAAAACTTTGCCTGTGGAATACAATATTGATGATAACTTCAGAGCTACAGCAGCATGGCCTATAAGGTTTTTCTACCTATATGTGTCTCTTATGGCCGCCAGACCCAAGTATTATTTTGCATGGACTTTAGGTAAGTACATATATTAAAAAAATAAAAGAAAGTATATGTATTGAGTTTCATTTGAGATGCTGCACACTAAACGTATTAAAAAGTGACAGTGCCCTCTTGAGGCCTTAGGAAAACATTATTACGTTTCAGTATTTTGACGTATTGTCAAAGTACATTGAATGGTGTCTCTCTTTTTGAGAATCAAAACTTACCATAAATCTAAGCACAGTGTTGTGACAGTGTTGCAAATGAGATCATGGTCTCCTGAACAAATCAGAGTGAAACAAAGTTTTTTGGAGAGTGACAGTGTTCTAATGAGAAATGACTTTTTTGTTTTTTAAAAATTGTAGTAAATCTAGTCTGATGTACAATCCCTGATTTTTTTTTTTTTTTTTTTTTTTGATACCTTGATTTTGGCATATCTGAAAAATTATTCTAAGCCTCTTTCTGTGGTTAGTTATCAGTAATTTGCTTGATGTTATTCAAGCATGAAGGAAAAATGAATATATTGAAATTCAGATACATCATAGTGTTGTTAATAGTAGATGGTATTCGCAGTAGTATTTTCAGAATTTTATGGGTGACACTTCAGTTTTAGTCTTTGTTTACTAAAAGTTCTAATTGACCGATGGGATAACGCCCATAGTCACTGATTTAAGACACTGAATAGATGATATAGTTTAAAGAACGTTTTCCTTTTCACTTGACGTTATTTGGAAAAAAACAACACATACAACAGCAAAATGCTATATTTATGTAAGATGACATCTTGGAAGTGGCTCACAAAACAGATTTCATCAGCTTCCTCCTCCTCTCCAGTTTTACATATTTGTTTCATAATTCTTTTGAGAGAGAATCTGTGGGAAACAATGCAATAAAGAAAGCCTTAGTATAGCAGAGCAGCATGACTCATTTACAGCTGCTGGTTTCATTCCTGATCAATGAATGAAGTGCTTTCAGCTTGTCTGGGTATAGTAATTCTGGGGCTTGTTGTGGAATGAAATAATTTCGGAAATTGTGCTCTTACGCACCAGTATCATTGTCTGTAAAGAGTAGGAGTCATCTGAAAAATGAGTAATCTTTGTTGGTTTTTTTTCTCTGTAATACTTCAAATGGATTTCTCCTTATGCACTTCCTAGCAGTGTAGGGCTAGCATTCCTTTGGTAAAATACTGAAGAAAATAAACTATATCAACTCTGTACTTTTAGTTTGCTAAATAACTTTAACCTTTTTCCTTCCACTTCACCTCATCTAAACTTCTAATGGTGTGAGTAGAATGTGAGGGGGGCCTTAACAGTTTTACTGGATGTTATGCTTTTGAGTTGTATATTGCTATTCTTTGCACTTAAGAAGACAAAAATCTGTTAATAAAATGAATTAAGATGAATACTTACTGAAATGCTAGTTAATAAAATGAGTACTTACTCTAGCCATAGTCTTTGTACTCTAGCTAGCAAGAGGTTATGGAGTTCAAGTCTTCAACTGTTTCTAATTGAGCATAAAATCATTGTCTAATGTTTGAAGTCGACATCAGTGATATCAGGTGTATAGCAGCAAACTTTGTTGCTTTCAAAGATGTTTTTTAAAATTGTTATTGATGAGGAAATAAAAATATTATAAATTACCCTATATTAAATCAAATGTCACAAAGCCCTCTTCCAGACTGCTAGACAATTGGAGAAACTGAACTTCAGGAAAGGAACTGTTTGAGTCAATTGTTTCTTTTACTTTCCAAATTCACTGGATTAATACCTTGAAAAAGTTGTTAAGAACAAAGGAAAATGCGAGAGACACTAATTTCTTTTACATGTCACTATTGTATAAAGTAAATTCTTTTTAATATGGTAATGCAAACTGAGCAATTTCTCTTGCCTCCTATCTGTAATTTAAAAGCTGACAATCTAATTACAGTGCTTTAGATGAATTCTGAGCTAACAGAGAGGGCTCATGTCCTGTAACTAGAGGACTAGATCTGTATTGCTTCTGCAGAGCCTTTTGCCTACCTTGCTTCCAATTCCTCAGGACTCCTCTGAACTGGGAGAGGAGCTGGTATTCTCCCCAGGTCACTTATTTATCCACGTAGGTGAATACATGGTTGGGTTCATGCCTCATTGGATGTGTGTCCATGTTTGGGTGCATGCAACCAAGCGCCTGGCTCAACAGAGGGCAATATTTGGAAAAAACCTCGTTTCCTTGTAAGTGGCCATCCTAATCTGAGAAATACAGCTGAGGAAATTTTAGTGTCTGAGCTAACAAAGCTGAGGCAAAGGTGATGACTGAAAGTGACAGGCGGTACTCAGACTGAGATCCCTTATGTTTTCCTACATAGTCTGGATGACGGTAGCAGCTTTTTCTTCTAGGGAAAAATATTGTTTGCTCTGAACTATTTGGCCTTTGACATGCATTGTAAACTCTTAGCATTCAGAAGTGTTGTTAACAGCGGCCTTGTGCCATTAGTGGCAAACTCTGCATTGCTCAGTAAATTACTTCTATGAAGTTTGCACTGCTCCGGGTGGTGCTGTGAATGTGCACCTGCTTGAAGTGAATCGTGCAATTTTATCTTTATGCTTTAAACATCACTGTTGCTGCATAATGAAGACCAAAGACATGCATCTGAGTGTTGAGCTGCTATCTCAAATCAGTACAACCAGCCACTGTTTCGTACTCTTGATGCATCTCATTGAACTTGTTTTTCTGTCAGATTGCTCAAGCAAGTCTAAGTTGGTGGTATGAGAGAAGGGGGGACATAGTTTTTTAATTGAAAGCCGGTGTGTTGCTTGGATTATTTTCTGTTTGTTAAAGTGTCTAATACAGTGATCTTCAGTATTTAAAAAAAAAAAAAAAAGTAGCCTTTAAAATGTGATAAATACTTTGAACAAACTACGTGTTGTGTGATGCACAATTTGTAATACAGACAGTTTATAATTCACTTGTTTGTTTTTGTTTCATTGCAGCAGATGCAATTAATAATGCAGCAGGGTTTGGTTTTAGAGGCTATGATAAAAATGGAGTTACACGTTGGGATCTAATATCAAATCTGAGAATCCAGCAAATAGAGGTTTGTTCATGGCTCTTTCAAATAAAATACATGCCCATGTAGGTCATTGCTTGTAATTTCAGTAACTTTTCCTACACATTTTGTTCCTCAAGATAGTGAGTATGTTCTAAGTCAGAAATGACATGTTCACACCCTTAGGAAAGGATGGAAAATAGAGTCTGTTTTGAATATGTTCTACTATATTTGGAAGTAGTGTGGTTATATACTTTGTGGTTATAAGTAGTTGAGTGAATACCGTATTCAACACATCACAAAGTACGTTTTTTTTAAAATAATCTATATGTCAGAATTCTGAAATGTTTTGTAACATTTTACGATTACGGAAATAATTAGTTTGTTTTTACTTTACAGTTTTCCACAAGTTTCAAGATGTTTCTTGATAACTGGAATATCCAAACAGCTCTTTGGCTTAAAAGGTATTTATTTCTTAAAGGAAAGCTTTTCTCCAATGAAGTTTCTTTAGATAAATATGTCCTTGAAAATAATTTAATATTTGAAGCTAAACCCCACAAAACAATAAGGTTGTTTAGCAACTGCATGGGACATTCTTCTTGTAATACTTGAATTAAAGCCTCTGAATTTAGCACTTCTCTCTTAGTGTAAACTTTCAGGTAACGATAGAAACTGTTTTTCTTCACTGGTCATAGGGAACCTAAAAGTATTAATCTGTGGAGGTGTCTCTTTTTTTTCCCTCTTAGCATTCAAAGCCATGCATGTTGCTGAGAGCAGGAGCAAAATGCGCATCTTCGGCTGCTAGCCTGTGGAAACTCTGCTTTTTTTTTTTTTTTTTTTTTTTTTAGCCACACAGTGGTACAGGAACTTCCATACATTCTGTGAGAGAACTTTCTGCACTCCTTCTGTAATGAGTGCGTGGCAAATATCAAACCTTACAATGTGCTATCAAAAAAAATTGTAAATGAGTATCCCTCAGATGCGCTTTTTTCCTTGTCTGGGAAACAGGTATAGTGCCCAGTGAACTAAATCACTCTGCTTTTACTACTTCTTTGTGGTAACTAGAAAGTTAAAAAGTGTTCCTGAGTAGTACTCGGATGTTGTTTCCTTTCTCTGTATAGATGATCTTTTATGAATAGATGTGAGTTTAAATGAGACCTTCATCTTGGGATCATTCAGAGGACTTTATCTCTTATTCTAGGATTCTTATGCTGGCAACAGGATGTTGCTTCCATCAAATTTCTTTATAGTGTATTCTTTCTTCCACAATTTCTTCCCTAAATATTTTTCCAACCCAATTGAAAACAGAAATTGAAATTTATGTGATTATTCTAGTTGGCTCAATAGGCAATAGAATAGTCAGTAAGGAAGAATTGCATGCTTGCAGGTGTTGAAATGTATCATTTAATAAAGCAAATAAGCTATTTTAAAATGCATTTTAATTTAGTTAGAGAACAGAAGTTTATCAGTATTAAAGCTTAATAGGACAAGGTTGTGTTCCAACAAACTTTCAAAGCTCCTAAGTTGAATGATGTTAAACTAAAACTCGTTTTAGTGGAGACGAGTACCATTTCTTTTAGGAATTGAAAGAAAAAAATGCAAATCAGTTGTTCAGGGTGACATTAAAAGATGATGCGAAGAAAAATTAAAGCATCTCCTTTAATAAATATTTTTAAGAACAATTAAGTTCAATTTAAGAACAATTAATTGCTCTTAAATTTTTAAGAACAATTGTAGAAGAATCTGTGACAGTAGTCTAAATACATATTGATTCTGCCACAGTGAAAGGGAGAAGGGTGGATGTTTTCTTAAAGATTTCTTGCAAGTAAGAGATTGTTTTAATGATCATATATGAGGTATAAATATTGCTCCAGAGCATACATTATATTACCAATACTTTGGTTAGTTGCAATGTTTGAGTAGAGGACAAACTCATGTATTACTTTAAACATCCACTTTTAATACCTCACCTGTATACCACTTATGGAAGTATCTAAAATCTTAGGCATTTATCTCACATGAGATACAGAAATATCAGACGTGAGCATTCATTCTCTTCTTTTCTGATACTCTTGAAAAGGGAACCAAACTTAAACCCTGACTGTGTGTAAAAACAAACCCTTTGTAAAAACACAGTTAACTGTCTACAGATCATAAAGAAGTTTAATAGATCACAAAATACAGCAGTTCAAAGGTATTATTGTTACAAGCATGCAAGTTAAAATAGATATTTACATAGTAGCATATATCAACAATATATATCATGATAATGTTTCCTGACTGGGGAAGCTGTTATGTTCCCCCTCAGCCTATTCATTGTTTTTTCCAAAGAAAACATCTAATTCTTTTTGTATTTGGTCATGTTTCCAAAACCTCTGTGGTTCTTGTTCTCTTCTGGCTTCTTTCCAAACTTCCTGTTGTCTTACAGTGGATGTAGTACTTCTGCTAAGACCTCCCAGGTCTTTCCCTGGCTTGTTACAGGCAGAGTTGAATGCTTTTGCTTGGATTAATTACCTTTCTTTTCTTTAGATAACTCTTGCTAATACATCACAGTATTACATCTGTCTCTTTTTGCAGCAGCAATCTAGTGTTGATTCATGCTCAGCTGATACTCAGTGTTTCATACTGTTGATTCATATTCATGCTCAGCTACACTTCTTCAGTAATATTAAATGGATGGGTACTGTTTTTGTATCTTCCACTTTTCCTCTTAGGTGTTCTAGACTTTGGACTTCATCCTGTTGATTTCAGAACATCATTCAAGTCTGTCAAGATAATTTTGGATTTTAGTGCTCTATCTGTTAAGAAAACAATGCCAATCTCCTTCATTCCCTACCTCCCCTCCACACCCCACCCCTCCACACCCCCCCCAAAAAAAGGAAGAGAAGGCAGGGTGGAAAAATATACTTCTCAGTCTACCACGCAAACTAGTAATGAAAGCATAGGACCAGACCAAGGGGAGTATCTTGCTGAACAGTTGATGCATCTTCCCACTTCTTGAGCAAATCATAGATAACCTGAACCACCCACATTTGAATAGATTTTTCTCATCCTGTTGTGATGACCATATTTCCTTGGTTTGCTTTTAGGAATGTCAAGTGAAGCATTTCAACACAATTTATTATTGACAAATCCATGGAGGAGTTTTTAAGCTTACTGTTAACTCTTTGAAATTGAAGCCTGATTATTTTTTTTTTTTTTAGTATATATCTTATTGGACTTGCATTGATATAGCTGAAATTTGATTAGTTAATTTAGGTAGTTTTGTTAGCTCCTGAATGCTTTGCAGGGGGAAATCTGCTTAGTTAAAGTAGTTTAAGCCAAATAAAGATTTATCAATTTATTAACAAGACATAATTAACCACCAGTCAGTGAAATACACATTTAGAATTAATATCAGTAATAGAACAGATAACGTTTTGTAAGTGCTTAGTGTTGTGGCTTAGTAAACAAATTTCTAAACACTATTCTGTAACTAATCCCAAAGAGTTTAAAAAAGCATACATGCACACACATGGTTACATGCAAACCACGCCTCCACTCCCAAGGTCATGTGGGTTACAAAAACACATCTTCTGGAAGTGTGGGCCCCTGCTTGTATGCACTGCCTGTGGGAGATGTGGGTGCTGCAGCTCTATGTGAACCCACTGATTGACATGCCAATTAGAAAAGCATGCCACTAGTTCACGTGCATGCAGCTGATAGGGATGAGATATTGCTCCCTGTGTATTGCATGGCTGCACTGACAGTTCCCTAGCTGGATGCGGGCTACTCGGTGTCTACCAGGGAGGATGCTCTGTCTTGGCTGAGACAGGTCATGAGGCTGATGGGGCAACTTCTGGAAGCGTCAAACCAGGTTTTGACGACTAGTATTTTGCTGCAAGGTGTCTCCCTGACTTGTTACAAATTTTCCTAGTGCTTTTCTACTTTCTAGGCTGACACCTTCTTTGTTTCAAAAGTCTCTTTGAAATTCCCTGGTTACTGTTTAGTCTGGCCAATGTTGCTTTCCTCTTTAAGGTGATCTATTGGGGGCAAATGTCCTCAGATAGTTTTGTGTATTATGCATGCATGCACCTGCACCCTACTTAGGCCCATGTTTTCATCTTAATGGGCATTGTTAGTGAAGCCCTTTGGCAAGGGGAGGGGGCTCTGCTGGTATCCCGCACTGAAGACCTCATAAGATAAAACTATTTGACTGGAATAAACTAAATTAGCAAAATACATTTTTGATCTTTCCCTATTCAGATCCTGCCTTTTTACCTTCTGCTCTTTAACACTGACTTTATCACTTGGTCTTGGCAATCTTCTGTATATACGGAAGTTGTAGTAAACTAGTTACATTAGTAGTGAATGTTTTAGCCCTCTGTATCGTTAGCTTGTCTTCCTCTTTGAATAATAGACGTGCATTCTCTTCTCTCTCTCTCTGTTACTTGCTGTGTGTTTATAAAACCTTTTTACATATTGGTGTCTATGGCCTTTTTTAGTTAAAACTCATTTCTGTATGTTAGCCTTAGATTTGTGTTCATACATGCTTGTGCTGTTTATTTTTGCTTCATGTTAGTGTGCATCTGTTTCCATATTTCCTATTACTTTTTGGTTTTCAGATCATTAAAGACATTAAAGAACTTTTGATGAAGCCGTATCAGGACCTTACCATGTTTCCTATCATTCTTCCACATCATGATGGTTTGTCATTGTGTCATTCAACGTTGTCTTCTAGAAACTGCTTTTCTTGGATTCCTATTTCCCTTCTTCCTTCTAGAATTCCTTGCCTAATAATTCAGAGTCTCAATTTTTAAATAGCAGAGTTCAGCATTCTCCTTACTGGATATTCTCACATCCCTAGAGTCATTAGTGATAATTTCATCATCATGCTCACCTAATTGCCATACACAGACCCATTTTCAACTGTAGTCCCTCTATTACTCAAAATTGAAGGTAGTTGTTACTTTTTCCCTTCTCCTGTAAGCTGCTTTCATTTTATGAAAAATACATATCTGACTCATCGCAAGAGTTTGCGGGATAGTCTGTGCCTTCCAGTGTAGCTTTTCAAACACATTCTTGGATGGCTCAAGATCCCTTGTTAACACCAACACCTGTCTTTCGATACTTGTGTAGCACTTCACTATAAATAAGTACCATATGTGATGACACTGAGCGTAGATTAGCACTGAGGGGTTAAATCAGGAGCTGTGAATAGCTTTAAGTATTTTCTGTAAGTCATAATATAGTGGCAACATTATTAAATAATAGTAAACTGCAATTGCATTGCAAATGATGCAGATGAAACTGCTAAAAGTATAAGTGATAACTGGGAAGATTGTTGGTGATCTGTCTCTCATGTTACTTATCTTGAATTGTCTTTGACTTGCTAGAGTGTGCTATGAGCGAGCCACCTTCAGTCCAACGATCCAAACCTTCATCCTCTCTGCCATTTGGCATGGGGTTTACCCAGGATATTATTTAACATTTTTAACAGGAGTACTAATGACACTAGCAGCACGAGCTGTAAGTACGAACAAGTATCTTCTTAAATAATTAGTTCTGTAAAAGAAAATTGATTATGTTCTGTAGTCCAAAGATGTGATTTACATTGACACACAAGCAGTCTGTCTGATAGTTTTGTTTAATTTTTTTAGTTATGAGAGCAGTGGGAACGATTATTGATAAGGAGGGGTTGGTCAGTAGAAACAAGCAAGACTGTACACAGCCTACAACAACTTCGTAGCGTATCTTCTGTGGAAGCTCTTCCTCTGTATTAACTGTTTATGTATTATTGTGCCATGCTAAACAAGATGATGTTATCTAAGATCATTTTGAAAAAACTTTATCACTGATTATAAGTAGCTTAAAATTTGGGGGATCAGTGCTATATATTTATCGAGTCTGTCCCCCTCCCTAATTTCTGTCCATTACTATTGTAAAGATGGTAACTAAAGAATGGTGCCCCTCAACCAGCAGATAAACATCTCTTATTTCTACTAAAAATTGGCCAGCCAGCAGTGCAGTCACATTAACAAGCTTTTACAGCTGCTATTCAGAACCATATGGAACCAGCAAATCTGCCAAGTAATCTGTCCTGCTTGAGAAAGCTGAGTAAGAACAGGCTTATCACTTCAGGGGAAAGAGGAACAAAAAAACCTATAGCTGTCAGCTCAGAGCAGAATAACAGACCACTTGTCTGTCGAAAGAACGAGGAGAACGAGAAATGAAGCAGACAAAGCAGACTGCTCTTTGTTTCTACAATCACAGAATCATAGAATCATTAAGGTTGGAAAAGACCTCTAAGATCGAGTCCAACCGTCAACCCAACACTACCATACCCACTAAACCATGTCCCTAAGTGCTCCATCTACACATCTTTTAAATACTTCCAGGGATGGTGACTCCACCACTTCCTTGGGCGGCCTTTTCCAATGCCTGACCACTCTTTCAGTAAAGAATTTTTTCCTAATACCCATTCTAAACCTCTGTTGGCGCAACTTGAGGCCATTTCCTCTCGTCCTATCGCTAGTTACTTGGGAGAAGAGACCAACCCCCACCTCGCTACAACCTCCTTTCAGGTAGTTGTGGAGCGCGATGAGGTCCCCCCGAGCCTCCTTTTCTCCAGCCTAAACAGTCCCAGTTCCCTCAGCTGCTCCTCATAAGACTTGTGCTCCAGGCCCTTCACCAGCTTTGTTGCCCTTCTCTGGACACGCTCCAGCACCTCAATGTCCTTCTTGTAGTGAGGGGCCCAAAACTGAACACAGGATTCGAGGTGCGGCCTCACCAGAGCCGAGTACAGGGGTGCGATCCCTTCCCTACTCCTGCTGGCCACG